>NW_005366455.1:698974-758185 GCF_000412655.1 Myotis brandtii | reverse complement strand
CACTGTTGAGGCCGCGCACAGCCCGCAGCTCCCCCTCCGAGGCTGGAAAGCAAGCCCTCTGCACCCGCTTAAAAACACGCATTTAAAAATATTTCAGGGAAGTTTGACTACAGGCAGGTTGGCAGTTGCTGGATAAATATATACGTTATTTAGGGAAGGGGAGGGCAGAGAGCCTAGGAAGAGGGGGCAGGGAGCCAGGGGAGATAATTATGACTGGTTGTGCTCCTGCATCCTATGTGCCCTCCTTCTCCTGCTGTCATTGCAGCCCGGTGACCTGTTGTTTTTCTAGTTCCTGTTTGGCAAATATCTGCTATGCCCACTTGTTAACCATTTTTGCTCGGATTCAGCGAGCGGAATGTTCCTGGTTAAATCCCCAGAGGCGAAAATGATCTTTTATAAGACTTCCCCCACCCCCCCGAAAAAGCCTGAAACCTATTCCAATAAACAAGGGTTTCATCATCATTATCATTGTTATTATTATTATTATTAAGATTTATCATATAAGAAATTGGATTCTGGAAATCATGACCCACAAGCTGTGTTCATTTTCCAGTTTTAATATGACTGTACATGAGTAATACACCACTTCTGACTACTGGCGATTTAGAATCTGATTAGGAAAAAAATCTTCAGAATAAGAGTCGATACAGAAAGCGTAGAGATGCACATCTCTTTCATATATGTAATTACATATGTAAAAGCAAATGTGGTCAGCCATTCAACGCCTGCTTATTAACAAGCTATAGGGGAGCATGAAATTTGAGTTTTGTAGCATTATGTTTTATTCATTGGAAGATATGTCATAAGGATGTTCTAATAATAATTTTATTTATGCTGATAACAAATATCTCTTAATTTTTCAGTGCATTTTTGAGGCCTAAACTGGGGAAGCAATATGAAGCCTCTTGTGTGGTATGTGATATTCATCATTTAATGATTTCCATATTCCATGTGGTATTTTCAACCCAAAGAAAGACATTAAATCATACTGGCTATATATGTATTATTCACTAGACAAATATTATTGAGCACCTACTATGTGCCAGGCACAGTTCTAGATTATGGGAGAGAGCAATAATCACAGCAAATACAGAGTTTGCATTCTAGTGGGAGGGGGACAGGCTACTCACAAATGTGAAATACATAGTAAGCTAGATAGTGATGAGCGCTATGGAGAAAAATTAAGCAAGAAAGGAGATTAGGGAGCATTAGGGTGGGGGTTTCAGTTTAGTAGTGGTAGATGGACAAGGTTTACCTGTTAACATGACCCTTGGACAAAGACTTGAAGGAAGGGAAGAGAAGAGCAGAGGGAACAGCAAGTCTGAAAGACCTTCATCTAGAGTGAGAAGAGGAATAGAACAGTAGAGAGAGGGCTGAGAAATAACAGATAATTGGGTGGTGGAGGGCCTTGCAAAGCAAGAAAAATAAATTATTTCCTTAATTAACAAAATTATGACTGTTATATCATGAAAGTTCATAACATTAGTGTCTATGAACTACTCAAACAAAGTCACATGCAATTCTGAACTTTTATGTCCTTTATTTGTTGTGCAAGTTGAAAATGATGATATAAAGTAATTATTGAAATGATATTAATACAGGGGTGGGAAAAAATAGGTTAACAGTTGTGAGTACACAAAACAACTTATTTTTACATTATATTTATTTATTACTGTGTTATTTATTGGTATTATTTGTCTATTATTATTTTATATCCTTACTTATGATTTATCTTTTTAAAAATATATTTTTGTTGATTTCAGAGAAGAAGGGAGGGAGAGAGAAACAGAAACATCAATGATGAGAGAGAATAATCAATCGGCTGCCTCCTGCACACCCCCCGCCAGGGATTGAGTTTGAACTATGGCCTCCTGGATTATAGGTCAACGCTCAACCACTGCGCCGCACCGGCTGGGCTATGACTCTTCTTTTAGGCTGGTAATTGCCCACCCTGTATTTATGCAAAATAGAATGCTTTGTCCTGAGATTCTAAGAAAATCCCATATTACAAATTCCTCCCATTTTACAAATTGAGAACAAAAGACATTAAATTGTGAAGCAAATAAAGTAGGATTTCCACAGACTTCATTAAAATTTGGAGTTCACATTGTATATATTATAACTTAATGTGGAAACCTATCTATCTAGATATTACCATGAATATTTATAAATTACTACATAGATGACCTTCTACAAACTAGGATGGAAGCCAACTGGACACACACACACACTTATCCACTCTCACAGTCTCAAGCTGGACTTTGTGCTGTTGTATCTCCTGCCCTTCAGAGTTGTCACAGAGATATTTTTAAAAACTAACTTTCTAACAAGAGCCTTTTAATGGAAATTGTTTTGTATTGTTCTCAAGTTAGAGTAATTTCATACCTGAAATCTCTGAGCCTTCTTTAAACCATGCTTACAATTATCCTAGCTTAAAATAATCCTAACCTTTCTCTGTTCTTGGCAAAGATATGTCTGACATGTTTAATGTCACATGATATTAAATAGCTAAGTCACATTTATAGATAGATAGATATAGAGGTATAAATATCTAAATTGAAAGTTATTTTACCTAGTAAAAATTACCTGAAGGCTGAGAAATTTAAATATATTTGAATTTGCATTGCCAGCATACCCAAAGGCCTTTATTTCGTTTCTTTAAAAATAAAAAAGACTGGATCTCTGATTTTACTCCTTACCAAAACTTCAGCATGCTTTTCATTACGAGTTTCTCATTTTCCTTTTTTGGGTCAAAAAGTAAATAGTTTCCTTTGGAGACTATCTGCAGTAAGCCACATCTCTTTTTTTCAAGTATTCTAATAATTACAATAACACCGCTCGAACACTCGGGATTCCATTATGATCACTCTAGAGCACACTTACACAGTTTCTAGACCATTTGGGGTGCTGAGTGCCAATTGGGTTCTGTTCATACAAGTCAAATAATTATTAAATCTATTTTATATTTTGTAGCTACACTTTCCTCAACACTCTGTAGTGATATATACTCCTTCAAAACAGACAAACAACAACAACAACAACAAACCTGAGTCAGTCAAACTTCTTATGGGTTACTACACTCTCAGAAAATATCCCGGGCCAGGACAGAAGAGTTAAACCACCAAAGAAAATGCTCATTTTCCTCCTCCCTCCCACCCACCCATTTCCTCTCCCTTCCTTTCTTTACTCAGCAGGTATCTTTATGGTTCCAAGCATTAGGTAAGGAGTGTCCTGTGCCCAGTCATTGCTGGGGACATGGGATAATAACTCAGGGACTTCAAAGTTCAATTTCTTTTTTTATTTTTTGACTTTCGTTTAAGGTAGTATTTTATTATTATTGCTATTATTATTATTTACAATCTACAAAATAAATCTATTACCACATTATAGATACAAAATAATTAGCCATTTGCATGCAATAAACATTAATAATTCCAAAGTTAGATTTCTTGAAAAAGTATATCTTATTTAACACTTGTTGAACATTGACATATGTTCTGTTCCTCAAGACACTTTTACAAAAGACATTCCACTTTGTTATGCAGTTGTGACACCCTCTTTGGATGACTTAGCAGCATTTTATAAAATATTACATCCCCAAATTGCAAGAATTGATTGTGCTGTACTCTTTGTTAGCATAAGCTTAGTTTGATGGGTATGGTAATCATTTAATAGTTCAAGCCATATACTTTGGATAAAAACCTGAAAATGGGTAGATAATAGGAAATTATTACTGAGCCACTGCATGTGCACGCTAAAGAATCAGGTCCAGTAATTTGCATCTTTTAGGGTCTACAGTACCTTGATGTCATTATTTTCACCAGTCAGACTCTCTGAATCCTTATTTTAGATGCTTTCTTTCTTTCTTCTTGTATCTATAGTCCTTTGAACGAGTGTTGGTAGAAAACAAGCTGCATGGCCTCTCTCCGGCCCTCTCTGAAGCCATCCAGAGTATTTCCAGATGGGAGCTGGTGCAAGCAGCTTTGCCTCATGTCCTCCACTGCACGGCAACCCTCCTCTCCAACAGGAACAAGCTGGGTTGGTGCTCCTGTGTTACTTATGGCATGCCATCATCCATTGTGTTCAACATTCATACTAACGGTTTGGTGCTCCTGTGTTACTTATGGCATGCCATCATCCATTGTGTTCAACATTCATACTAACAGTTACTGAGTATTTACTATTTTCCCAGACACTGTGCACACATTTTCTCATTTAATTCTCACCCTGCCCCCCATGTTGGTACCACTGTTATCTCCATTTTACCAATGAGGGAACTGGCTCTCTTATTTTTTAATTAATTTTACAAGTAGTACATGAATATATTATCATTCTAAACATGAATGTTTTATAGGAAAGCTAAAGACTCTCACCCATCATAGTTGTCCTCTTTGCTCTCCCAGCTCCTAAAGTACCTACATTTACTTTGTGGTACTGTATGTATGTGTGTGCCTATGCATAAAGATTGTTTTTCTTTTTTAGGTATTTTGTAGATTTATTTTATCATATGATGGTTTATCTTAGCCATCTACCCCATGTTAGTGTTTGTGCTCTCTTCCATCCAATCCGTTCCCCTCATTTGGGTCTCTGCTCAAATGTTCCCTTCATCGAGGTGCCTTTCCTAGTCACATTGCCTAAAATATAGTAGCTGTTATCTTCAGAGTCTATGTTATTAACCATTATACTGCCCACTTGGAAATATATAGTTAGAGGGTTGGAATTAGGGGATGGGTAGGTGCATACCCATTCCCTTCCCACCTGTGAAAATCCACATATAACTTTTAACTGCCTCTGTATCTGCAGATTCAACCAACTGCAGATTGAAACAGTATTTTCAATCCTGGTTGGTTGAATCTGCAGATGCAAAAGACAAGGATAGGAAGGGTTGACTATGGAAAAAAATCTGCACCTCTGAATGGACTGCTGTAGTCCAACCCATGTTCTTCAAGGGTCAACTGTATTTGGTATCTGACTGAGGAGATGGGATGCATGCATTGTTTCCTCCTTTGACAGCATGTCATTCTGCAAAGACTGCAGCCTGTTAGAAGCCGCCAAAATGAATGTGCCCTTTCAGCAGTGGTTGTAAGGGGCACAGAGAAATGCTAGTGTCTCCCAGAGCAAAGCCAGGGTGTCTTCCAGACCCCAAATTGACAGCCATTGTTCTGGTCACAGAGTTTGCCTTAACCTGACTCTGCGGGTATCCCATGCAGGCCACCAGGATAAACTGGGTGTTGCTGAGACAAAACTCCTGCACACCCTCCACTGGATGCTCCTGGAGGCCCCCCAGGACTGCAACAGTGAGCGGTTTGGGGGCACAGACCGAGGATCCAGCTGGGGTGGCAGTAGCAGCGCTTTTATCCACCAGATTGAAAACCAGGGTTCTCCAGGGCTGCCTTGCCAAAGCAGCTCCAACGATGACGAAGAGAACAACCGAAGGAAGATATTCCATAACTCCATGGCTACTGTGGAGCTCTTTGTGTTTCTGTTTGCTCCTCTCGTCCACAGGATCAAGGTAAGCAGAAAGGTAGTGTTAGGTTGAGGAGGGACACGGGTGAAGTGAAGATGAGCTTTAAATGGTATTTCCATATTTGGTGTCCGTGTCTTTGGATGATCTTGTAGCAAAACAAGACATGACGAGTTTTATTTTTATATTAAACTACTGAACGTTACTTCAAAAACACAGTCTTCTATATGTCATTTACCTACTTAAAAATCGTGTCTTTGGATGATCTTGTAGCAAAACAAGACATGAGTTTTATTAAACTACTGAACATTATTTCAAAAACACAGTCTTCTATATGTCATTTACCGACTTAAAAACATCCAGTGGTTAACCATCTACCCCAAGATGATGTCCAACATATTAAATATGGCATATAATTTCAAGCATGATCTGGGGCTTAAGTTCCTCTCATGGTTCTTCAAACCTCAACGTTAATGAGTATTTTCCCCTGACCTTCTCCATGTAGACTTTATGTATGGCATTATGTCCTTTGTACTTCTGTAGCACTCTGTAGCTACTTCTATTATAATACAGGATCTAGACAGAAGTTTTTAATTTTCATGTGCTGTGGACTTTTTGACAGGTTGGTTCAACCTAACCAAGAATTGCTTTCCAAATATTTTTAAATGCATAGAATACAAAACATAGGATTACATGGAAACCAATTGCATTAAAATACAAGTATATCCATATACTCCTTGGATCTGAAAGAGAGAATATCATCTGAAATCACCATGCTCCAGCTGTGTGATCTTGGTGTATTAAGCTTTTGGATCCTCCATTGCATAAAATTGTGGATAGTTCCAACACAGGGCAGATATAAGTGAAGACATAGTACCATTCCAGAACATAGAATGAAATAAAAAAGTATTTGTTATTTCTGTGACTTAATTATAATATTCCAACTAAATGCTAAAATGAGAGATAAGAAGGAATTAATATGCTCAACTGTTCTTTAATGGAATATTAGGATCCTAATGAATAGATGTTTCAAGTTAGTAATATATGAAGATGGTTGTGAGACCATTAACAATCACTATGAGGGGCATGGACTAATGAGTCTTTTTACCCATTTTAGTTTTAGTTAAAATTTACTTTCTTTTTTTAAATATATATTTCTGTTGATTTCAGAGAGGAAGGGAAAGGGAGAGAGAGATAGAAATATCAGTGATGAGAGAGAATCATTGATTGGCTGCCTCCTGCACACCTCTCACTAGGGATTGAGCCCACAACCCAGAAATGTGCCCTGACCAGGAATCAAACCGTGATCTCCTGATTCACAAGTCCATGCTCAACCACTGAGCCACTGCAGCTGGGCAAAATTTACTTTCAATTAAAGCTGTCCCATTGCTCCTAGGAATGGAACTGAAATTACCTGTAAATTCCCAAATGATTTGCATGCACTGGCCACATTGCCCATGAAACATACTAAAATTTTTAAATGTTGTTAGATCAAATTAAATGGCTACTTTGAAAACTTTAACTTTTCATGTTAAAAGGTCTTTTTATAAAGGTTACACTCAATGGAAGGCATTGCTTTAACTGAGACTGTTCTCTGGCCTATGGGACTTGCAGGTCCTGGGTCCTGCCAACCTTCTCGGTCTCATCACCCTCCATCTCACTAGCCTCTCTCTTGTTCATTAACCTCCACTCTCAAACTGGACAAGTTCATTCTTGCATTCAGGTCCTTGCACTGGTTTTTCCTTCCATTTGAAACATTTACTGCCATGCTTTGCCCCTAGATTTGTACATGGCCATGTCCTTCTCATGGATTTACTCACAACTCAAATGTCACTACCTCAGAAAGCATTTCCCTGGCTACTTTAGAGCCACAAGCACATGCCTCTATTTTTTTTCTTTCTTAGTACTTTTCAGTACCTGAAATTATTGTGCGCCCTTTAGCTGTTTGAATGATAAAGATTATCTTCTCCAGTTATCAGTTTCTGGTCATGTATGCATACATAGCATTGGGTGGCCCATTACATAGGACTCTAGAAGCGGAATTAGGGTTCCAGAGTTTATGGATTCAGCTAACTTAAGAGAACTTACGAAGGAAAACAAGAGAAGACCATGGGTTCTGCAAGTATTCAGGTCTGAAGAGTGATCGTATTTACTGGTGTTACTTGGGCAAACTAAAATCGATCAACAAATAAGTATGATGCTCGAGGATAAGTGCACACAACAGAAGGAGGTCTCAGCTTGTCTTCAAGAGATACCTGCCCCTTAGGGGAGGACAGTGTTGGGCAGAAACAGTCAGGCCCTAAAGCCCTGCTGTACGCAGTCATTGGCAAAGGGAAGCCAGGGAAGAGCCTGGCCTGGGCTCAAATGTTGTGGTGGATCCTGCAGTCCCTGCAGCTGACAGCTGGCTGCAATATCTACTTTGCCTCACCTCAAACAGTGATAGCTCTGAGTGGGAACACAGCATGAATAAACACAGTTCTTGCTATCGGAGGGGCTGGCAGTGTGCAAAGGCAAAAAGACATAAAGAAGCCACCCAAACTGCATAGTGGCAGGGGACATTTGTTGATATTTGTCTGCTTAGCATCCATTTCCCTTGTTATGCAAACTCTAACTCCAACTTGGGGAACCACCTCTCTGTACTCAGGTGGAAATGCCCCACCTCACTCATGCGCTTCAGCCCCAGGGGGTGCTCAGGATTTGGGTTGGAAATATGCTTCCCCCCTCTCCCCCAACTGGTGTTGCTTGTAAAGGTGACAAGTCTGGAACCACCAGAGAATACCACTTGAAGAGATCCTGCCTCAGAGTGAAGCCAGGTCCAAGTGCTGAGAAAAACACCGTCAGAAACTGGATTTCGATGACACATTAGGGGCACTTGGACCCCCCAGACTTTGACACCTAGATACACTCCTAGACTTTTCAGGTTTGTGATCAATAAAGTATCTATTGGGTTTCAGGCTGTTTGAGATACATTCAGTCACTGTCAACTAGAAGAATCTTAATGCAAAAATGGTAGAGAAAGGACTAGGTCTGCAACAGCACCATGCTATAAGGCAGGGGTCCTCAAACTTCCGGCCCACCGGGTGTTTTTGCCGCCGCTGTGTGCATAGGAATTTGTTCATAGTTTTTTTTAAACTATAGTCCAGCCCTCCAACGGTCTGAGGGACAGTGAACTGGCCCCCTGTTTAAAAAGTTTGAGGACCCCTGGCTAAAGTCCTCAACATGGCCTATCAGGCCCTGTATTATTTGGAACTCGGTAAATTCTATGATCATATTTTTTCTACTGTTCTGAAATCACTTGACTCCTGGCTATTTGTTGACACATGAGGCATACTTAGGACCTTGTACTTGCTGATCCCTTTTCACATAATGCTTTCTTTACAAAAATCTACATAGCAGCTCCTTCATTTCCTTTAGCTCCTTTCTCAAAAGTTAACCTTCACAATAAAGCCTTCCCTGGCGATCCTCAGTCTAAAACAGAAATACTGCCTGACACATCTTTGTACCTGCTTTATTCTCCTTTGCACTAGAAGAGCAGGGGGTTTTGTGTGCTTTGTTCATTGATGTATCCCAGAACCTAGAATAGTACCAGGTACATAGTGGGTGGTCTTTAAATGCTTATAGAATGAATGTACTTCCACGGGGAGTCCTAGAGGCTTTCCTATTGTGGGCACTGCTGTGGTGCCAGGATCCCAATCAATAGCTACAGAAGAGCCCTCTCTCTCCCCATATGCAGATTTATTTGGATATTTCCTCAGCCTTTCCAGCGGAGGCTTCCTTTGACACTGAGCTACATTGATTCACCATTTGCAAAATCACTTTACTTTTTCTCCAATTTCTTCCCAGCTCTTATCTTTCTAGATCAGTGGTTTTCAAACATGTCTATGTGTGGGGAGTCACCAGGGGGAACTTTAGAAAACCTCACAGCAACTCTAATTTAATTGGTCTGGGAAGGGAAGGAAGTGGGACCCAGGCCTCCTGTGTTTTAAAAGCTCCCCAGGCGATTATAATATGCAAGCCAAGGTTGCAAATCACTTCCCTAAGTGAATGTCTGGGTCTCAGCTGTATGCATTAATCTACCACATTCTCTGCTTCCATCTCTACTTTGTTTTGAGAGGCTGAGTTGTTTAACATGTAATCTCAGAATGTCACATGTTTGTACTTATGCAATGTGAGAATGAATCTTAAGCGTAGCCTCTCAAAATGATGTGACGATGAAACACAAAATGTGCTCCCTGCAATAGACCTTTAATTGTAGATACATTGAGTGAGTTCGGGTTGTAAAGTCAGTACAATTCAAGTATTTATTGAGCACATATTGTGCACCCAATTCCTATTGTTTGTGTTAAGCATTATGATGATGATAGGGGCTGTGGGGAAGGGAAGATGCCTGATATATCCCCACCCGCAAGGAGTTAAAGATTGTTGAGAAGGCAACACTACAAAATAATACACTAGGAAGAATCTAAATATATGTTCCTGATTCCGTGAAATGCAAGAACAAGAGGTGGACTGGAGAATAGAAAGTCAAATAGCATCTGAGGATATTGCCTTATGAGGAAGACAGACAATTAAATAATTAAGAGGAATAATAATGATTACCACAGGAGAGAGATCTGCCAAGACTTGAAATAAACAGGCCTCGGTCACTGCTAATACAAAACAATAATTTGCGTGTTTCATGCTTTGCCCAAAGCAGAATTTTAATTAAATATTAATATTGCATAAAGCAGACCACCGTGATTTCCGTAGTACTTGTGACGATAACCTAGGACTATTGGTTTACCATGGAAACATTCATTTGTGTGATGAAAGATTTGGAAAGTCAACCCATTTTGAAAATAATTTTGTGAGTGATGTTAATCCTTGCATGGACTGGTCCCTTCAACCAGTTCTTAGAGGCCACTTAGACCTGGATTTTCTCTTCCCCCAGGAATCTGACCTCACGTTCCGTCTGGCCAGCGGGCTTGTTATATGGCAGCCCATGTGGGAGCACAGACAGCCCGAAGTCTCTGGCTTCACGGCACTGGTGAAGCCCATCAGGAACATCATCACAGGTTGGTGCCTCAGACACCCAGTGAGATGGTCTTAGCAGATTTCCTCATGTGCAGGAAGGAGGGTGATGGGAGCATTTGCCCTTAAAGAAGCCAAGAGAAAGAAACTTTCTCTAGGGGGTTATTGAGGTATTCCCAGTACAGGAGTCATTCTCATGATCAGAAACTCCAAACTAAGGGCATATGCTGTTGCGTTGTGTGACTTTGAATAAGTCAATTAAACTTCCTGTGTAACTGTTATGCCCAGATCTCAAGATCCCCAAAAGTCCACACTAGGAGCCAGTTCGATGCAAAGGGGGTTATTGAGGTGTTCCCAGTACAGGAGTCATTCTCATGATCAGAAACTCCAAACTAAGGGCATATGCTGTTGCGTTGTGTGACTTTGAATAAGTCAATTAAACTTCCTGTGTAACTTAATACAACTTTTCAAGGTACATAATATGTTAAGGAATTTTGTAAATTAGGAGTGCCATGTTATTCATCTATAGGATAAGATGTTTATAGTGACATAGCATGCTTCCTATAGTCATTCAAAAAGAAGATGACATTTTTCATATAGTAAAAGTAGATTAACCCCACAACTTACATGTATACAATACATGAATTATTGAAATAAGCTATAAAATCAAGAGTAACAGTCTGTCATATGGTTTAAATATCAAGGAACTAAATAAGGAAAGATGTCATAGCCAGAAGCGCTCTATTTCAGATCCCATGGAGAGAATGAGGTTATTTCATTGGATTAAAGTAATCTGAGAGAGAAGACATATAGGAGGTTAAAAAACTAAAAACAGTGTAAATAAGACATAAGAAAATAAAATATTCAGTAAAAAACTATTACTGAAAAGCCATGTCTTTGTGTAAAACATTTTTTTCATTTATTTTAAGACCTCTCATTTTCCTATGTGAATGTAGAGTTCACCTCAGACTTAGGTTTTCTCTCTTTTTCTCTTTCTCTCTAACTCCTTCCCTCTCTCTCCTCATACCTAAACGATCATTTAACAAATGTACAAAACCTATTGAGAATTCATGTCCATGTGAATAGTACCTGGGCTATTCCCCTCCCTTTGCTTCCGGATGATATCCACAATGGGTTCTTTTCCCTCTTCCTGATCCCTGAGGACTGGAAATGGTGCCCAGCATCTGAGGGAAATTAAACTCTGCTTAGACAATGGGGCCAGAAGAAAAAGCAATGGCACATGGTTGACACTCCCCCAGATTTCTTGTCTTGTGAGGTTGGTAAACCACTTTCAGCACCAGATTACTCACAATTCAAATGGAGCATTGGCATTTTAGCTAACGATGGAAATGATTTGAATTATGGTACTTCAGGGGCAGCTTATTGTGGTCATGAAAGCACAGATAACCTGAGCTGGAACCTTCATACAAGGGTGTGACCTTGGGCAAGTTAAACTTGCTGTGCTTTATGTTTTCACCTGTAAAATGTGTCTAATAATATACCATATGCTACTATACGATTACTTTAAGGGTTAAATAAGTTGATATATAACAATTGTAACAAACTTGGCAGATATTAAGTACTATGTAGATGTTAATTTTTATTGTTTTCAGTATCACCAACTTTTTAGCACCTTAACCTATTGAGTCAGGCTGAATAGATGATAAGATCTATCTAGATTGACAACGTAGAAATGCTAATTTTTGAATTAGTTATTTGATTTTTCTTACAACATATGTTATTAAATATCTTCTTTTCAAGGTGATAATGAACTGTAAAAATAGGTATTTTTATTTGAGAATGAAATGAACTTACGAAATAAAATGAACTTACAAAATTTGTGATAGAATTTCTTCCATCTTTGCAGCTAAGAGGAGCTCTCCTATTAACAGTCAGAGTCAGACCTGTGAATCACCAAATCAGGACACAAGACATGGAGAGGTGAGTTCATTTTTATTAGGAGAAGAAAGGGGGCGGTCATTCCTTGGACACTGTGTAGTGTGAAGAGTAAGACATGAGTTCTAGAATGATTCAACTTGGCTTCAATGCTGGCTCCTCCTCCCTGAATGTGAAACTTTAAACATCCTCACGTTTTATATCTATCGATGTGGAAAGTAATCTTATGCCCTTCTCAGAAGTGTGGGTGGGGTGCTGAAACAAGACAGTGTTCAGCTATTGGTTAGTGTGTGGTAAGCAGCGCTTTATATCAATGGCTAGCATGTAACATTAAATGTTAGTTATCATTTTTCATCCCACGTTAACTAATCATCTTGTTCTAAGTCATTTATTAAATCCCCTATTTGTTAAGCAATCCTAATGTAGGTGTGACAGTGCTGTCGCAGGTATGAAGGTGGGAGTAGAAGAGTCATAATATACAGTCCTACCCTTAAGGAAACGAAATGTTTAATGAAGAATCAAGACTAATACAATAAAACAGAATATGCATAATAAATCGAATATAATTCAATGGAAATTTTGCATGCACTATTTGGTTTGGAAAAGAAAGAAATGAAGGCAGGAGTAGTTCAAAGCTTCTGCCACTAACTTAGCATGTGTCCCAAGGACCTGCCTTCACCTCCAATTCAACATGCACAAAATACAACTTGCTGGCTTCCATCTAAATCAGATCCTTTTTTCAAATGATGGAGTATTACTGCTAGGAGTTTCATCATTCTTTATACCCTCCAAACTGAAAATTGTGAGGTGCTATTATATCTGCTATTTACTGAGCCATTGCTGAATACAGACACTGTGACTTATATACTACATTTCATCTCTTCTACCATGTATTATTTTTTTCACTTTTAACATTTTTGAAATTGAGTGTATTTGATGATCTTTGTCCTCTGATAGTCTCCCTGCCTGGTAGCAGTCTTGATATAGTTGTCATTATTGCACAGCATGAATTTGGTCATTTCCAGCATCTGAATTTGCAGAATCAGGATTGGTGGTTTTAGAAGAATATGTCAGAGGGTATAGTGGTGCACTCTTTTACAAAACAACATTCTTGACACAGAAAAAGTCATTCCATGGAAAATCACATATCCACAACTCTGAGTTAAAATTTCTAAATGTAAAAAAATTTTTAGGTATGCCTACACCAATTAATTTCACTTATATTTTTCTTTTTACAGACACACCAGATGGATATATAATCAAAATCTATACCTACATAAGTCTGAGATAGCCCCTTTAATAAGTATGAAATGGGAAGTCCTCACTGATAAGAAGTGTCCTAGCTTTTTCCTTAATTGAACACAAAATAATGGTGTATCATATAACTGATGAAATCGTAGATAAAATGCATAAATGTCATATTTCATTTTCCTTAATCCTCTCTATTTGATTTTTTTTGCTGAGAAATCATATTTTGTTTTCTTTTTGTTATGTAGCTCAGAGGTCCTCTTTATTCTCTACTACTACCCTCTAAATCCAAGTCCTCATAAGTAGAATGAAGCTTGAACCGCCTAATTGGATTTTCTACCTCTAGCCTCTCCTGCTTCACATAAATAACAATTAATAATGTCTGACTAATCTTCCTAAGGCATCACTTATTAACTCACCATTCCACAGAGGCTTATTATATGCCAGGTGTCATCGTTTCATCATATCCCTTCCTTCTTAGGACCCTATGGATCCATTACCTCAAGACCAAACTCCCCTCCCTAGTTCTCTGTGCTTCTACCACCTGGCATCACCCTTATTAAAAAACCCTGGTTATCCCTTCCATTAATTAAGCACTATGTCCAATATACAGAGCATGCAGTTTTAGCCTCTGAGTCTTTGTTCTGAATAAAGGTCATTGTATCCAACTGGAAAAAAATATAGGTTGTGTCCCTACTCCACTGAGTGGTGGAAAAACCTGAACCTTGCACTTCCACTTTCATGTCTAGCTTCTATTTGATTAGCTCTTACTAACCTGTTGCTTGGTTTCAGCCTCATGACTCTGTTTGGTCCACCTCAGTATTGGCATATCTTTGATGAATTATTGGTTTGTAACTCTTCTCCTGTGGATACTGGGTATGGAGGTGAAAAGGGACTGAGTCAAGGGAAACATGAAATCAAGTGTATAAAAGTACTTTGCTTAATGCTTAGATCGACACCGGTGCTCTCTCCAAGTCCATTTCCACTCTCTGTTAGTTGAAGGCAAAATTCCTTGGACTATGACTGTAAAAGGAGCTATGCTGCAATTTTTTAAGTTAAAAAAACAACAACAGTGTATGTAATATGATAGCTGATTCTGGAGGGTATACCTGAGGGAAAAAAAGATTAATCTGCTATCTCTTCCTCCTAAAGGGCCTCCAGGTGGTCTGTGAAACCTTCCAGTCAGATTCCATCTCCCCCCAGGCCACCATGTCAGGCTGCCACCGAAACTCATTTGATGGAAGTCTGTCCTCCCAAACTTCCCAGGAAAGAGGTCCATCGCATTCCAGGTACATGATGTTAAGGGCAAAAATGTATCCCCAGTCACCAAAATCTAAACATGCATTTTTGGCTACTTGTATAGTCTCCGTTCCTTAGAATGTGTGCATGCATGAGGTATATATATATATATTCCTGGTCAAGGTATAATGATATTAATAATCCCAGAAGTGTGCTATGAATGGCTCTCATTTAAACAAACTGGAATGGAAGTACATGTCTGAATTAGATAATATTTTTAATATTTAAATACAGAAACTCCAATGATCTATCAAAGGATTATGTTGTGGGGATGTGAAAGGATCTGCTGTAATGTATGAGAATACTTTATACCAGGAGGTCCTGGTATTAAAGTGGGTGCTGCTACAATATTCACAGGGGATTGAAAAATCTGTTCTTTGTAAACATTCCAGTTCTGCCCCTGTTAGCTTGTGTACATGGTGAGTTTGCTTACAAAATGCCTTCCTTAAGTACAAACATTAGTTTACTTCTTCCTACTCCCTGCTGAAATGATGGAAGCCTGGATTCATGAGGTGTGCCTTTGTACCCAACCGGAAGCGCCACCTACTGAGTGAGAGACCCTGAGACCATTTATATTTCTCCATTTTCAAAGGAGGTTACTGTCTAGTGGATATTATTTTAAAAAGAGGTATTTTTAAAATAGTTTTATATACCACAAAATTCACCCATGTAAGTGTACAATTTAATGATTTTTTTGCAAATTTACAGAATTGTGCAAATTTCTCACTGATCTAATTTGAGAACATTGCTACCTCCCCAAAATATCCCTGTGCTCATGTTCAGTCACGCCCATTTTCACACCCTACTCTAGATGATTACTTAATATACTTTATGTCTCTCTATAGTTGCATTTCTGGACATTTCAAATAAATGGAATCATAGTATATGTAATCTTTTGCATCTGGCTTCCTTCATTTTACATAATATTTTAGAGGTTCATTCACATCATAACATAGACAAGTAGTACATTTCTTTATATTGCTGAATAGTATTCTATTGTATGGACATACCACATTTTGTTAATCTATTCATCAGTTGATAGATATTTGGGTTGTGTTGACTTTTTACCTATTATGAAATGCTGCTATGAACATTCACATATAAGTGTTGGGTGGCCATATGTTTTCAGTTCTGGTGGGTAGATTCCTAGGAATTTCAGTTCTGCTGGGTTGTATGGTAAATTTATGTTTAACTTTTAAAGAAACTGCCAAACAGCTTTTCAAAATGGCTGGCACCATCTTATGTTCCCATTAAAAATGAGTGAGTTCACCTTTGTTGTTCATGTGTTAGAGTTAGCAGCCACTCTATGGGGTCTGAAGTGGGAACTGATTGTGGTTTTAATTTATATTTCCCTAATGACAGATAATATTCAGTATATTTTATGTGCTTCTTAGCTATATGCATATCCTATTTAGCAAAAATGTCTGCTATTCAGATCTTTTGCCTATGTTTTAACTGGGTTGTTTGTCTTCTTATTGGATTGTAAGAGTTCTTATATTTTCTGGATAAACTTCCTTTATATATATAAACACAAACACAGATGATTCACAAATATTTCCTCTCAAGTATTAGCTTGTTATTTTATTTGGTAATTTTTTAATGATCAATCTCCTTCTGGCACCAAACCAGACTACATGCATGCAGTGTTCTGTAAAGATTTCTTAGAATTGTTGAAAGCATAGAGCCATCTATATTATAAAAGGCCTGTGGCCGTAATGCCGTGATGACTGGTTGGTTACCAGGAGGTGCATAGAGCACCTCTCGGTTCCCACCCACCCCCTGCTCTGCCTACAAGCAGCTCACGGCTCATGTGGTGAGGCCCACAGGCTCTGATTGCAGAAAGGCTGGTGGCCTGTGGGTGGGTGGGCGTGGTGAGGCGGGTGTGGGTGCGAGCGCTGCGAAAGCGTGCATGGGTGGGCGTGCGTGCACAGGTGGGCAGGGCCATGCGATTTCGCATGCTGGGCCTCTAGTATAAATATAATTGCTTTTAAACCAAAATATCAGTATGTACTTTTAAAAAGTAATATGTAAATAGTTATTTATCGTCTTATCTTCATTTTGAACTTTAAAAGCAAATGAGCTAGTTGAATGATCTTTTGCTGGTTGAGAATATGAATTTTTTACAGCAACTTTAGTTGTGTAAGCAGAGATTGTGTTTATTCACATGATTTACTGCACCAGGTCAATAGTGGTGATGAGCACTTCACATGATTTTTAATGTGGAAGGAACCTGAAGGGTAACCAATCAGATCTGATGCACTAACAACATTTTAACCACTGAAACACTCTCAGCAATGTGTAGGCTTACCTTCCCCCTCTCCCCTCTTGCTGTTTCTTTTTCACATTTATGCTTTACTCTGCTGAGTTATTTAGAGTTCCTTAAATGCTCCATGTTCACTTTCAAATTCTAACATTGGAATAATTTTTTTCCTCATGTAATATTGCTTTTTCTTCTTTCATCTAATGATGATCCTTCAGGACGCAACTCAAGAATCAGCCTATTAAAAATATTGTAAGCTCTCCAGTTTGAGCTGTGTTCCTTTTTTATGCAATCTGTATATAATGTCTAAAATAAAAGTAATACTATTTGCCTAGTTTCCCCAATTAAAACAGAAGCCCCTTGAGGACAGCAGCAGTAATTCATTCCTCCTCAGAGGAGCAAACATTGTCTGGTCCATACGTATAGACTAATTAATTATTTTGCACAGGCACCTTCTATTGGTTATGTGTTTTGCATTTTACCAAAGTACATGGTTGCTGCACATTGAAAGTCTAGATATGGTGATTCTGAATATCTCAGGCAAGATGATCCTTTGTTAGGATCAATAAAAGGAGATTCGGAGGTTTATTATCCTTTTCCCTGCCAATATCTACGTGTCACTCAAGGTGCAGCTTAAAGGGCACATACTCTCCAGGAACCCTTTTACGACCCTTCCTCCATAGTCCTTTATCACTTTCTTAGAACTTCTATTTATCATATATTTGATTCTGCATGTATTATATTTAGTTATTATGTGTCCATTGCCAAACTAGATTATAAACCCCTTGAGAATAGATAGCTTATTTTATTTGTTCTGTGTTCTTTACTAGGGAGCCATTTCTTAATTTTAGCATTATTTCCCATCTGGAGGGGCTGAGAATTCTCAAAATCATTAAGTCCCAACTCATTAGTCTTTAACGGGTCTTTGTTTAGTTCATGTATCTTCTTTCTCAACTTGATAAGTAGCAAGAAGAAATCAGAAAACACTTTCAACCCTTTCTCTGAAAATCTCCTTAGTTAGATCACTGAGTTTGTTAAACACGTTTCTTTAACGGGGCTTTTAAGACTCTGCGTTCTAGCTCATTGCGCTGCTGGCCAGACGTTCTTCCACATCTGGGTCTCTCCATAGGGCTGCTCATGACACAGTTGGCTTTCTCAAAAACACAGTATCCCAGAAAGAGAAGGAGCAACCAAGATAAATGCTTTAGTGTCTTTTATAACCTTATATCCAAGGAGACATACCATCACTTCCGCTATATTCCATGGCCTGCTCCAACCAACCCTGGTAAAGAGTAAGAGGGGACTATATGAAGGTGTGACTACCAAGAGGCAGGGATCATCGGTATTTTGGAGGCTGGCTACAACCAAAAGTAATGATGATGTCACTATCATTTTACATATGATAATTATTATGACTATATCTGTATATGTTCCTATTAGTTATAAAGTATCCTCATATTCCTCCTTTACTAATTCTGTTCTACACAAATTCCAAAATTTTTTATGCATAAGGAATTTCTCACCTCAAATATTATGCTTCTGTCTGACTTTTAAAAATTATTTAAAACAGTATCAGGGTGAAATCTTGAAGTCATAGAATATCCAGGAGCTTATATTTCTTACATTTTTTTTCTCAACCATAGTAAGCATTGGAAGTTTGCAAATATAAATAGCACATAACATTTTTTTTCTTTGACAAAATTACGTGTTAATGGCTCCAATCTGATTTGCCTATAAAGGCAAAGTCTACTATAATGTCCAAGGTTTCCACTTCCTGGAAGGACACTGTTTTTTCCCCCATCTGTGATATTGTTGAACATCTACATATATATGCATTCTTTGACACACATATGCACACAGTCACCCACAGCACATGTATGTGTGAATTATATGTAAATTGGTGACACTTTAGAAGAATGAAGTAGGCCTTTTCCCTGCCTAGCAGCAGTGATTGGTTGCCAGGGAAACGATGCCCAAGGTAGACCTTTCAGAAAATGCTAATGTTAATATATCTTAGTTGGAAGAGTTCATGCATTAATCCGAAATGAAAAGAACTTTAATAACAAAGCAATGCAAATATCCTAGGAATAAAAGCTGTCTGCTTGTATCAAACAAATCCAATTTATTATCTCTTTTGCTCCGACCTTGACTGAACTGAACATCACTCTTCCCTGAACTCAGCAATCAGTGAATAGGTAGCCAGTTTGTTAAAATTAATATGAGATTTCATCTTTAATTAGCATATGCATAGACTTAATTTCTGCTTCATTAAATACTGCACAGGGTCAAGACTGATTTCCAGAGTTCTCTGACTCCGTAGATTATTTCTGGAATGCTTTTCTGCTTTGGATGATCTCTACCAGCATCTCCAATCCGAGTTAGTAATAACTTAGCTTCCTGAAGCCACAATTAGTTGGAAAATAGATTAAAGCAATACTTGCCTTTTCAACAGTCTTTTTTTTTTGTCACAATGTGTTATTTATTCTATGCATATAAAAATATATGTTAATTATAGCCTATGACGATTTAAAAGATATAAAATATTTATTTGAAAATAAAAATCATCCATGAGGTCATTAGGTTGCTAGAAACATTATTAATTTTTTCTATGTACTCCTCTTTATTATTTTTACATATACCATTTAGAATAAAAGTTTCAAAAAATTTTTATTTTTCATTTTTTTCTACCAAGTCACTTATACAATCATAGGATATTAGAGTTGGAAAGAACATTTCTACCATATCATACACTAAACTGTCCCCATACCATCTTTATCCAGTTTTTTAATTAATTTTTTTATTTTTTAAATCCTTACCTGAGGATATTTTTTTCCATTGCTTTCTAGAGAAAGAGTGGAAGAGAGGGAGGAGAGAGAGAGAGACATCCATGTGAGAGAGATTCATCCATTGGTTGAATCCTCCCGTACGCCCTCATCTGGGCTGGAAAACCTGCAACCAAGGTATGTGCCCTTGACTGAGAATCGAACCTGCAAACCTTTGGTCCACAGGCCAACTCTCTAACCACTGAGCAACCAGCCAGGGCTTCTTTATCTAGCTTTGTATTTTTTCCCTCTCAAAAGTTTATTAGATTGCCCTGACCGGTTTGGCTCAGTGGATAGAGCATCGGCCTGCGGACTCAAAGGTCCCAGGTTTGATTCCAGTCAAGGGTATGTACTTTGGTTGTGGGTACATCCCCAGTAGGGGGTGTGCAGGAGGCAGCTGATCCATGTTTCTCTCTCATCAATGTTTGTAATTCTCTAGGCCTGCGGACTGAAAGGTCCCAGGGTCGATTCCGGTCAAGGGCATGTACCTTGGTTGCGGGCAACATCCCCAGTAGGGTGTGTGCAGGAGGCAGCTGATTGATGTCTCTCTCTCTCTCTCTCATCAATGTTTGTAATTCTCTATCCCTCTCCCTTCCTCTCTGTAAAAAATCAATAAAATATATTTTTAAAAAAGTTTATTAGATAGATGGTTAATGTTAACGAAAATGACTTTTTAGTAGTGAAACATTAACTACTTCTGATAATACTATCTTAAATTATATAAAAATATTTATTTATCACCTTTGTTTTTTATTGATTACTCACTCCAGTATATCTCATACTTTAAGCCAAATAAACTAGTGTTTGAATAACAACTAATATGAAGGTTATAAATATTTGCTACAGAATACCCTTTTATATTCATTGTTGTTTCAAATGGAGTCTCTTTAAATATTAAGCAATTAAAATGTAAATTTACTTACAAATTTTAATTATTGAAGTTACTGACATGTTTTTAATGTCAATTACAGCTTTATATCGGTGGAGCCTTGGTATTGTGCAGTTCACCATCACTGAACTGACATGCTCTGTTAGGAAGTAGTGAATGACTACGGGACTCAACTGCACAGTTAGAATTACTTACACTCAAATAAATTTTGCGTGTAGAGAAAGTCAGAAATATAATCAGCTGGCACCCTCGGGGACAAAACTGCCAACATATCATTCCAGTTAGTGTTTCCATATAGGAATTGTTTTGGTTGGTTTCAACTGGCACCCTCGGGGACAAAACTGCCAACATATCATTCCAGTTAGTGTTTCCATATAGGAATTGTTTTGGATGTTGGTTTCAAAGTACAAAGCCCAAGCTTTACATGTTTTTTTTTAGGGCAATTGTCCTCTAATCTTATTAAGATTATTTATTTTCATTACTTGGAGATGTTCTTTTACAATAAAGATTTCTGGGTTCTATCCTCAGCAATTCTGGTAAATCCGGAGTCTGCATTTTGAACAGCTTTTGTCTTCCCTGTCCCCCTTGTAATTCTCATGGAAGTAGTCCATTGGCATCTCATTATATGGAACACTGCCCTAGGAATTTAATATAACTTATGCAACTCCCTAATCTAAATTACTAACTAGAAATATTTGGGGACACAGAGGTGTAGGGCAGAAAGTAAAAGGGTAAAGACATCTAATACAATGGGGGATAAATAATTCTGTTGAACAGCTTCTTAGTCCAGAAAACAACAGTTTTCACAGGCTCTTACAATAAGTCAGATGATTGCCACAAATCCTGGAAGAACCTAAAATTACCCAGCTGGTAGCCAGCCAACCTCATACTTTGTCTTTCTTTATAAAGTCAAGAGTATATTTCTGAAAAAAAAAATCCCATTATTCTAGGTATAAAGGATAGGCTGAGAGGAATGGGTTAGTCCATGCATTTTTAAACATGGGATGGGGTGAGAGGGAAGAGTGGTAAAGGCCTCTTTAAAAAAAACAACTGGTAGAAATGAGAAACAAGGTTATTTTCCATCAAACTGGGCTTCAGGATATAATCAGTCAGGAAACAGGTCACACTTGGGTAATTTGTGAAGCGATCAAAATAGGTTGTGTCATGGGCAAGGGCATCCCTGAAAGGAGCCACTCACACACATTTGTGTCTTTCCACAATGCCAGGTTTATTAGGGGAAACCTCCCCAATAAGCCAATAGAGTCACCCGCAGGTTATACACAGAGGAAGAGGAGCCTACCTGATAGAAGTGAGCAGAATGAACCTCCAGCACAAAGTCCCAGTCACGGGGGGTATTCACAGATGGAAAGGTGGACATTGGCCTCAAGCGTGGCAGCTGTAGTGGCAGATCTTGTCCAGTGGAGTGGAAGTCCAGCAGAGCTCTGAGCATGCCCCCTGGTATGGCCAAGCTTAAGCATTGGATGGTTAAAGCTTAGAGTTTTTATAGTTCTTCACAAGGGGTGAAGGTCCCATTCTATCGATGTCCAGATAGAGTCCTTATCCATGTGTCCAGACTTGTGCTTTTGGGTGTTCAGATCCTCCTAGGAGCATTACTGTTACACCCCATTGCCTCAGTCTTGACATAGCACTTGACATCATTGCCATGGCTGACAGTGACTCCATATTGGACTGTCAAAGGTGTCCAGAAAGTCTGTCCTGCTCTTGCTCTGTTCAGGTGGTTTACAAAGGTTTGGATAGGATGTAGGGAAACCACAAGAGCTAGTGCAGTTCTCTAGGGATCATGGATGGGGCCAGCAGGAGGCCTAGGAGCTCAGGGCCTGAAGGGACAGAGGAAGGGAGCAGTTGTGAAGAACTCTATGGAGGGAATGATTAACAAGAGCTGCAACCATCAGTAGTCACAGTTCTTGTCGGCCCTAGATCACAGTGCCGTCCCTAGGCAAATCTCTGGGAGGGTGGAGCCTTCTGAAAGAAATCCTGGTCCTTCTGCCTTCCCGTCTCCTGGGAGCCTCCTCTTGCCAAATTCAACCAGGAGCCAGAGACTCCTGTGTAGAGTCCATATGAACCAATCTTCCAGGACAGCAGGTAGTGAAGGTAGAGTGAATGGGGTCAGGGAGTGGGGGTTGGAGGCAAATGAAAAATATCCTGCCCAGGATAGAAACCTTAATTTTGATTCTAACCTTTATGTTTCTTATGAAAACTCAGCAACTCACAAAATTCTGAGACTCAGCCTTTTTTATTAAAATGATTTCATAATAAAAAGTTAGATAATAAATACTGTGGAAAAGCAGGCATAGCACATCATCCAGGGGCTAAGGAGACAAATTTGTGTAAAACTATATGTATATTACATTCAATATGATAATTTGTATCTTATTAGTATATTTATTTGGTGATTATTTTTATGATTGCCATTTTTATTTATATCTTCCATATTATTTTGGGCTGTTTATTTACTCTGCTTTTCATGAGTTTTTTTCCTTTTATTCTCTGCCTATTAATTGATTAATGAGCTTTCTCCAATCTCCATTTGTCTTTTATTGGAAGAAAACTTCCTATTTTTATTATGGTTACCATGGAAAGTGTAACATATTTACTTGTCTATTGAAAAGCAGAACTAAATAGAACCCCAATGCTTCAGCTCCAATCGCTCTCCGCCTTATTATATGTTGTATACAGCTGTAAAACGATCTCCACAGTCAAAATAGATCTACCCTTCACCCTCCAAAAGTTTGCTAGTGCCTCTTTGTAATTTTCCCCTTTCTTATTGTTAGGCCTTGCCGAAAGAAGCCAGGTCAAGAGACGTTGTGAGAGTTTAAGAAATGTTATTACATTCTCTCACAGTGGGCTGAGACCAGTGTGTTGGTGTCAGCCCCGAGGGGGTGGTTAGGTTCTCTTATATAGGGTAGAAGTATGCAATATAGGGTCAGGGGTAGGGGGTGCATGAGTCAGTCAAGGGAGTCAAGGGAGGAGAGTGCAGAGGGTGGTCAAGTGAAGGAGAATTCATCTTATCTTGCTTCTGCAGGTGCCAGCCATCTGCTCCAAGGTATAGGAAAAGGCTTATAACAATACTAGAGGCCCAGTGCATGAATTCATGCACCAGTGGGGTCCCTCAACCTGGCCTGTGGGATTGGGCCAAAACCAGTTCTTTAATATCCCCCGAGGAGTCCCAGATTGCGAGAGGCGCAGGCCAGGCTGAGGGAACCCCACCAGTGCACTATCGGAGTCAGGGAAGGACCACAGGAGGGCTCCAGGGCATGTCCAGCCTGTCTTGCTCAGTCCCAATCGGCCGGACCCCAGCAGCAAGCTATCCTACCAGTCAGAGCGTCTGCTCCCTGGTGGTTAGTGCACGTCATAGCGACTGGTCGCCCGGTCAACTGTCTGCCCCCTGGTGGTCAGCGCACATCATAGCAAGCGGTTGAGCGACCTTAGCATATCATTAGCATATTACACTTTGATTGGTTGAACGGATGACCAGATGACCAGACACTTAGCATATTTGGCTTTTATTATATAGGATATATTTTAGAAAACATGTCCAAGCAGGAGAGATTAAGGGTAGTTCATCCTAACACTTATCTTACTCTTTCCCCATCCACAGGCAACCACTGATATGCTTTCTGTCACATAGATTAATTTGGAAATTTTTAGAATTTTATATAAATTAAAACATACTCTTTTGGGGGGGCCAGCTTTTTTAATTCAGCATAATTATTGTGTTTATCAATAGTCTCTGTCTTATTGCTTAGTAGTATTCCAGTGAATTAGATGTACCAGTTTGTTTATCCATTTGATGCAGGCATTCCTGGGTCAGGGACAGGAGCGTCCAAAATCCACTGTGGGTTCTTGACTTTACACAAGAAAGAGTTCAAATGTGAGCCAGCATAGAGTTTAAAGTGAAAGTGAGTTTATTAGTGAAGCAGTGAGACAAAGAACAGGCTACCCCATAGAAAGAGCAGCCTCCCTTAAGCAGAATTTACTTCCTTTATTGAGGTTCATTTAATTGGGTATTCAATAAGGGGGAGGAATATTCAGGATCTTCCTGGGAAAGGAGTGGAGATTTCTCAGAGGAGCTCTGTAGGCCTCTTTGTGTCCTGATAGGGGCTTTCCATTCCCATCATGGTGACATGGGGTGTGTTGTTTACCACACTGATGTATTATAATGAAGCAAGAGGGTTACCTTTAGGTGAAATGAGTTGCCATGTGGGATCCAGCTGCTCTCTGCCTGTTCTTAGCCATCTTTCTGGTGGGTATGTGGTCTTACTTCTTGACAGTTCCTGTAGCTTTTATGGTTTGTGCTTGTTCTGCCACATATTCACGTGTTGATGGGCATTTGTGTTGTTTTAAATTTGAGGCCATTAGATTGTTATAAAGTTCTTTTCTACTCAATGATTATAAAAAATAGCCAAGCCCTAGCTGGTTTGGCTCAATGGATAGAGCTGTGGACTGAAGGGTCCCAGGTTCAATTCTGGTCAAGGGCACATGCCTGGGTTGCAGGCTCGATCCCCTGAGAGGGGGGAGGTGTGTGTGTGCAGGAGACAGCTGATCAATGATTCTCTCTCATCACTGATGTTTCTATCTCTCTCTCCTCCCTTCCTCTCTGAAATCAAGAAAAAACATATATTTTTTTAAAAAATAGCCAAAATGTTTTTCTAGTACTGTTAGGGTTTCATATTTTTACATTTAAATCTTAATCCACCTTGATTTTATTTGGGGAATAAAATATGGTAATTAAGATGGGCCTAATTAAATTTTTCTGAGAAGTCTATTATGACAATATTATATATTTTGTTATATATACTAGAGGCCTGGTGCACGACATTCGTGCACTGAGGGTAGGGGTGGGGGTTCCTCAGCCAGGCCTGCACCCTCTCACAGTCCAGGACCCCTCGCTCCTTACCGCCTGCCTGCAGTGGAGGCGGGAGAGGCTCCTGCCACTGCCGCTGCACTCGCCAGCCTTGAGCCTGGCTTCAGGCTGAGCGGTGCTCCCCCTGTGGGAGTGCACTGACCCACCAGCGGGCAGCTCCTGCGTTAAGTGTCTGCCCCCTGTGGTCAGTAAGCGTCATAGCGACTGGTTGTTTCACCATTCAGTTGATTTGCATATTTGGGTTTTATTATACAGGATTATAGTATCTTTTGCACTAATTTGATGCAGGACCTTTTTATATATTAACTTTTTATAAATATTTGAATTTTTTATAGTTCCATATTGTATACCATTGAACTCTTATCTATTCCTAAATTAGTACTACATTGGTTAAATATATTGTTGTAAAACAGATTACTATCTGGCAATTTATACTCTTTGCACTCTTGTTTAAATCTTTCTTAATTACTTTCAAATTTTTATTCATCCATCCAGTTAAATTTCAGAACAGTCTTATTGATGTATAAGAGATAAATCCCTTTGGAATTTTGGTTGGAATTCATGATATTGTTGTTTATAATAAGAAATATGTATTTAGCCTTTGTGCCAAGAGCTTCTAAAACCCTTAGAATTTCCTAAGTGATGAGTGATAAAATGTCTTTTGTTATGTTAAGGGAACATTTGGAATGCAACTAAGGCGTGGGGTTGGTTTCCAGGGGAACCAACCATGTGATTAGAGGGTGGGAACTTTCTGTCTTTTAGAAGAGTTTGAGTAGAGGAGTGGAAGCAGAGAAAAAGCAAGGCGAGTAGGAGGATACCTAGTCTCAATTGATGAGAAGTGATTGGAGGGGTAATCTACGGGATTTCTGATGAATTGAAAGTTGCCATGCAGCTGATGTCTAGAGTATTCTAGCTCCCTGGCAAAGGGATGAACTCCAGCATAACATATATGCTGATTGTGAAATGGGAATTTTTAGGGGTGAAATAGGCAGGTTTAGGAAATTTTAAAAATTAAGGGTCCATGGAAAATACACAGGGCTACAGAGCAGAGGTTACATTTCCATAAGACAAGGGACAGGCTACAGCTACACTTCCATAAAAAGGTCTACCAGGTATATTTACAAAATAAAGAAGGAGGCAGAAAGCCCAGAGGGAATGGGAGAACAATGAGGGAGGAGAGCCTCACATGTCTCAAGTGATGTTTGACCTTTGAGCTCAGGAGTTGCTATAGTGACTAAACCAAAGGGAATATTGACCAATCAGAGGGGATATCAGGACACAGGAACTGCAGCCTTTATAAAGGGGCCAGAGGGGTTCACAGAACTTTGTGGGATTCTTTCCCCCTCCCCATGTGGCAGTCTGTGCTGTGAGATTCTTTCCCCTTCCCCACGTGGGAGTCTGTACTTGTTCTTCAGTAAGTTTCCATCTTCTGTCTGTGGATTCATTCTTTGACTCCCAGGACAAAGAATCCGGGGAACCATCCTGCCCAGGGGAACACAGTGTGTTCCAGTGCAAAAATCCTGTATCAAATGTAGAAAGTTTCTCTTCTTCATATGACTGCCAACTCAGTTACATAAATAGTATTGTAGCACATTATGTGATTGAATTTTAACATATTTAGTTTGCCACTTATCAACTAAAATATTCAAGCATATTGATTAGATGACAAGATATCACTGACATTCAAAACCACTGTGTACAGAGGCAGTTGTTCCTCAGCAGGCCATACAATGGTACTGAGAGTAGAAATAGTGAAGTGCAAGATGTGTTTTGATCAGGAAGTAGAGAGGCTATGAAAATGATTCACAGGGCACCTGTCCTGATCTGGGTTTGTATATTTAAACTTTTTACTGCAACCCACAGTAAAAAAATACATTTTATTCATGTTAGGCAAAATGATTCTGGGTATTAAAGTAACAGAGCCATCTTAGGAAGCAAACCAGTTCACCCTGGGAGAGATGGGCCCCTATCACCTGAAGGGAATATTCCTTTTTTTTTCCTTCTGCTAACCGTTTGCTTTTTTCTTTTGCTCTTTATTGTTGAAAGTATTACATAGGTCCTCTTCCCCCCACCTTTTCCTAAAAATATATTTTTATTGATTTCAAAGAGAGAAATAGAAACATCAGTAATGTGAGAGAATCATTGATTGGCTGCCTCCTGCACTCCCTCTATTGGGCATAAAGCCCACAACCCAGGCATGTGCCCTGACCAGGAATCGAACCGTGACCTCCTGGTTCATAAGTCAACACTCAACCACTGAACCACACCAGCTGGGCTGAAGGGAATATTCTGGCATGAATAAGTGGGCCCATTGACCTGTTTACTGCTTTGGATCATACAGCTTTAACAATCACATGACGCTTGGTTGATGGAATTCTGGAGTTGTCAGCCTCTTTTTTCCATTTCTCGGCTAAAAATGAAATTTGTCCCAAGGACTTAGGATTCATGACAAAGATGTGAGGTGAAACAAAAGTTTCACCAACCAGACAAATCCTTACTTAATTTGTTGTGTCTGATGGTTTTTGTTTTAGTTAACTTTTTAATAGTAGTCACAACCTTTTGAATTAATCTCTTGAACCAATAATAAATGATAACCTTCAATTTAAAAAGTATGGGTTTGGGAAGTTTAGGAAAACTTCTCTGAATCTAAGTGGCTGTGTTTTTCCTTAAGCTCTTCATGTGTGGGTAGCACCATTTGCTAGTTGATAGCACTTTTGTATTATCTAATTTAGGAAGAAATTATACTTGGCAGTTAAGTTTAGATTTAAGATTGCATATTTGATCCCAGAAGTTCTAAATTTATAATTTGTTATTTATTGTCTGTAATTTTCTCAGGACCATGTGTTCTTCAAGGCAAGGAAGTTAAATTTACTTACCTTCATATCCCCTAAGATGATGTATTATGCTGAGTAATTGCTAAAAACTATTTTGTAGCACAATTAAAGTAATGACTAAATAATGAATATGTCATGTGTTTAAAATGAATAATAGAACTCCAGAACCTTGAAATCTCAAGATTTTAAAAATTAGTTTGGCTATCTTACATAAATTGAGTTTTCAAAATGATTTTATTTTCCTCATAGTATAACTTTTGTGTGTTTTTTGTACTTTGCAGTTTCCATGTGTTTTTATATCATATTATCACAATTGAAATTAAAATAGCCCAATTAAGCACACATTACTATTTCTTTTGAGCTAAAAGTCAAACCTGATAGCTCAGTTTAATAAGAGAGACATCATGATCTGAGCCTCATCTGTGTCTATAGATTTTCCTCATTGTCTACCACCGAAATTACTCACTAGCTATATCAATTACCTGTGATTTTCCCTAATTCATGATACTTTAAAAACTCCATACCTTTGTAGGCATTGTTCCCTCTGACTGAAGTGCCATCCACCCTCCTGCCCAATCCTCAACTCTGCCTGGATAATTTCTACCTCTCTCCAAGTCTCTACTTCCCGGCAGTGTCTATCAAAAGTGAAATGAGACCAGTCTGGAGGATATTAGAGTAACCAGTAAATTAAGTGAATGAATAAATGAACAAATAAGAAAAGCAGAGCTAAAAGCCATGTGCCACCCTTTGGAATGTATGACTACCAATGTAATCATCTTTCTGCCATGAACAGAGTCTCCGATATTAGAGTAACCAGTAAATTAAGTGAATGAATAAAGAACAAATGAGAAAAGCAGAGCTAAAAGTCATGTGCCACCCTTTGGAATGTTTGACTACCAATGTAATCATCTTTCTGCCATGAACAGGGTCTCTCTTGTGATACCTCCATGCCAAAGGTCCCGCTATGCCACCTACTTTGATGTTGCTGTTCTTCGCTGCCTACTCCAGCCCCACTGGTCTGAGGAAGGCACTCAGTGGTCTCTGATGTATTATCTACAAAGGCTGAGACACATGTTGGAAGAGAAGCCAGAGAAGCTCCCAGAGCCAGATATTCCCCTCCTGCCCAGACCCAGGAGCAGCTCAATGGTGGCAGCAGCCCCCTCACTGGTGAACACCCACAAAACCCAAGTAAGAGAGACTTGGTTCACTGTCATTTGAATCAGTAACTGTGGTTATAACAGATTCTATTTTTCTTCTATGTATCCAGCGCCTGCTTATTCCAGTGCTGAATATTTGGCTGGTGGTTACTGTGATGCTACTAACCTTTCTCTTCCATCTTTTACTGTTGGACCCCTTGGCTGGTCTTTAGCATTTAATTTCCCATTCAAAGAAGTGCTATCTGAATGCCCTTTTCCCACACTAATCTAGAGTAAGCCTCCATTGATCCAAAATAATGGAAAATTGGGTCTTAGATAATCAAAGCACTACTTAATAGAGAGTTCACACATATAATATGTTGATTATAAAATGCGTGATGCTAGAGTTTTACTTATGTTAATATTATAAAATGCGTGATGCTAGAGTTTTACTTATGATTTAACCTCTTTTCCACATTTCAAAAGTATCTAGTGCCTCAGCGTCATCATTAGGAATATTGTTTTTTGATATATAGTCTTGTTATTTATTATAGACTAGAGGCCCAGTGCATGAATTCGTGCACAGGTGGGGTCCCTCAGCCTGCGGGGATCCAGCAGAAACCAGCTCTCCAACATCCCCCGAGGGGTCCAGGATTGCGAGAGGGTGGTTCTCAGATGATGCACCCTGGAATCAGGCTCCCTCCTCTCTGGGTCTGGGTGCATCACCCGAAAACAGCAGCTGCCAAGTCACCGCAGCTTAGCAGCTCCCGCGTTGAGTGTCTGCCCCCTGGTGGTCAATGCACGTCATAGCTATTGGTCAGAAGGTCCAACTGTCAGACAGTCGCTTAGGCTTTTATATAAATATAGGTGATTGGAGTAGTAAACTGAATGTATTGTTGGGATGACATCCCCTGAAAATCACTTTTTGATAAATTAATGTCCTTATATCAGCTTGAACACTTATTCTGCCCCTCTTTCTCATCCACATCATGCATTGAATACATAAAGAAAAATATGATTAGCGGTGTGTCCCAGTTATTTGGGTTTACTTAAATGTGAATTGGCTGTGTCTGAAAAACATCTGCATGTTCTGAAAATAAGCATGAGCAATACAATATCAGGGAGAAAAGGAAATAGATTCTGTTTTAGTAGTAGCTGATTATGCACAAAGTAAATATCTCTTTTGATGAATCATTGAATAGAAAGCCACTTTTTTTAATAAGAAGAGAAAAAGATACCTATACCATCCTTATTTTCTTAGCTTTTCTGGAGCTTCATAGTCTCACTGGGGAAAACTCCAAACAGAAGTTATAATTAATATGAAATATTCCTCCTCAGTAGCAGGATTTGGATTCTGAAAGTCTGGATACAAGTTAAATATTTCATAGATATCAACACAGTAGGCATATTTCTACTAAAAATATATCTCAGTAAGAAAGTATCCTGTATAATAAAACCCTAATATGCAAATCGACCGAGTGGCAGAACGACCAGTCGCTATGATGCACACTGACCACCAGGGGGCAGACGCTCAATGCAGGAGCTGCCCCCTGGTGGTCAGTGCACTCCCACACGGGGAGCACCACTCAGCTAGAAGCCAAGCTTATGGCTGGCGAGTGCAGCGGTGGTGATGGGAGCCTCTCCTGCCTCTGCTGCAGGTGGGCGGTAAGGAGCGAGGGGTCCCGGATTGCGAGAGCCCCAGACTGTGAGAGGGCACAGGCTGGGCTGAGGGACTATCCCCCCACCAGTGCATGATTTTCGTGCACCGGGACTCTAGTTTAGATATAAAGCCCTAAGTCGTTAGTCATAACCTTTGTTATCTATTAAGGATCTCACCATGAAGTGTAATGAAGATGAAAAATCTCTCAGTCCTGAGGCCTTTTCCAAGGTGTCCTTGACCAATCTGCGTAGGTCTGCAGTCCCAGATCTTTCTTCTGACCTTGGCATGAACATTTTTAAGAAGGTGAGTAGAGCCACTTACCCTTTTGATATTTTGGTAATAAAATAAATGATTAGGGCCTGAGGTGCTTCTGATCATGCTGCTGTATGGGTGGGGTGGGAAAGGACCCTGGGGAACAAAACTCATCTCCCAGTTTAATCGGTTAACTGCCTCGGTCCAAAATGGAAACTATCCCCACACGCCACAATATTTTGAATTTAATTTAAAAAATAATCTGACTCTGGAGTTGAATGAAGGATGTCATCTTCTTCTTCTTGTGAGGTGCTTGGTTCAATTACTTCTTTATCTGATACCATTTATGGGGATTGAATTTTATTTGCACAATATAATACATTACAATGATAAATTTAATAATAGAATAATGATAATTTTCAATTCTACAGAAATATGAAAAGCGAGCACGAAATAAAAATAAACAGTCGACACAAAAAGCCCCCAAAACACTAAATTTTGTTAATGCTCCAAAGACGAAATCTGTAAAAAAAAAAAATGAAGAATGCACACCATGTTTACCATTTTAGGCATGAAATTCATAACACAAACAAATCTCAAGTGTTACAGTGTTTATCTCTCACGCATCTGAGTGGCAGCCCTATATATCGGTATTGGAATTTCTTCCATATGCGCTGGAATATTTACGAATTTAAGTTACCATGATTTTCTTTACAAACCCAGAGATGTCACTGACAAGTCTAATTTTAAAATTGGGCGACCAGAGTTGATAAGCGAGGTTTGCGGCTATACGAGTAGATGCATGTGGCGTGTGGGGAAGGTCCTCCGCTGTGTCTATAGATGCTTATGGCGAACAAAGGGTTAACACTGGCTTGTAGCATGACCTCTGTGTGCATGCTGATGTGGCTGGTCCAGGGACCACACTTTGAGAAAAACTTTTCTAATCAACCCAGCAAAAACCCCAGGGAACATTCTCCCTTTTTTCATTCCTTTCCCTCTTTAAACACATGTGAACATTTCTCCCATCTCTAACAAATTTTGTTGATGTTCCAAAGATGAAATCTGTAAAAAAATAATGAAGAATGCACCATTTTAGGTGTGAAATTCATGATAACACAAACAAATCTCAAGTGTCGCAGTGTTTATCTCGTGTGTCTGAGTGGCAGCCCTATATATCGATATTGGAATTTCTTCCATATGTGCTGGAATATTTACGAATTTAAGTTACCATAATTTTCTGGGTTTACAAACCCAGAGATGTCACTGACAAGTCTAATTTTAAAATTGGGCAACCAGAGTTGATAAGCGAGGTTTGCGGCTATAGATGCGCATGGCAGGTGGGGAAGGTCCGCCGCTTGGCAAACAAAAGGTTAACACTGGCTTGCAGCATGACCTCTGTGTGAACGCTGATGTGGCTGGTCCAGAGACCACACTTTGAGAAAAACTTTTCTAATCAACCCAGCAAAAACCCCAGGGAACATGCTCCCTTTTTTCATTCCTTTCCCTCTTTAAATACATGTGAACATTTCTCCCATCTCTATCCCATGATATTCTGTGACTCTCTGGGTCTCCTCTTCCTGCAACATTTACTACATTTTATGGCAGGTCATGGAGCCTTTTGGGGAGCAAACTGTAAGCTCTCCTTTGCCCTGTGCCTAACCCTTCACCTCTCACCCTCGTAGTTCAAGAGTCGCAAAGAAGACCGGGAGAGGAAGGGCTCCATCCCCTTGCACCACACGGGGAAGAGGAGGCCGCGGAGAATGGGTGTGCCCTTCCTGCTTCACGAGGACCACCTGGATGTGTCCCCCACCCGCAGCACCTTCTCCTTCGGAAGCTTCTCTGCGCTGGGAGAAGACCGGCGAGGCATTGAGAAAGGCGGCTGGCAGACCACCATTCTAGGTGACCGCAGGACCTCCCAACATAGGGCCGATCTTGAGTAACCCATTTAGGAATCTGGATCTAGGTCTCTGGGGCAAATGTGGATCTTCCTTGAACAGATTAGTCAAGAAATTTGGGCCCAAATGTGAGTACCCTGTACAAAATAATGCTGTGTCTTCACAGCCAAAGAAATGTAGATAATTGAATTAATCATTCAAGAATCTTCTGTAATGAGACAGGTAATGGCCCCATTTCTTAAATATTCTAGACATGGAAACATGGCCTTAGAGGGGCCTGTGCATTAGTTTTCCTTGTGAATCCAAAGACAGGCTGTTATTTAATTTGATTGCTAAAAAGGAAAGAGTAAAGAAAAGGAACATTTTTCTTTCTGGCTGGCATATTAAGAAGGCCAGCTTAAAGCTAAGAGCTGACAGCTAGCTGGGGCCCAGCAGATGGTGTCCGACATTTGGCTTAGATCGGGGCTGACCTTATCACAGGCAGCTTCGTCAATCATCTTGACTCTGACCATTCCCAGTGCAAGTTCAAGTCCTGCTATTTGTGCCTTATGTGCTTCCTAATACCCCCTCACTCTCACTGCTGTCCTTTCAGAAGACAAAATCTCAGCAGAGTATCTTGCAGTTTTGAAAACCCTCTTGTGATATTCTTGTCCATCTCAGGGAAATTTACCCGGCGGGGCAGTTCTGATGCAGCCACGGAGATGGAGAGCTTGAGCGCCAAGCACTCACACTCTCATCACACCCTGGTGAGTGACCTGCCGGACCACTCCAACAGCCACGGAGAAAACACCTTCAAGGAAGGTGGGTCGGAGGCTGCGCCCGCAGGCGGGAGTTCAGGTTCCTTTTCCTGCTTCCTGTTTTTACTCCATGTTCCATTTCATTGTACTCTGGCTCCTTGTGCTTTCTGAAAATGTGCATTCATGTAGAATATTGCTTGGTAATTTACTTGTGAGCCATTCTCAAAATTTCCTTAGTGGCAAGGGCTACTGAACAGCACACTAGGAACCCCATATATCTCAGAAGGAAAGCAAGGGCAGGCCATTCATCTTTGTTTTCAATGATCATGGACCCACAGGGCTAGATGAGACTTGGAGGACAGTTAGATACGGGACTTCATTCCCCTCTATGATGTCCCTCTGAAGGGTTTGGCACCTTCAGCAGGAGGGAAGTCACTGCCTTCCGAAGTCACCAGTCCCTTTTTCAGACAGCTTCCACTTCAGATAAATGCATTATGTGCTTTATATGAGCAAACGTGTCTGTGGGTGAAATTCGAGATGGGTTCTTATTCTGTGCTCTCAACCTATGAGCATAAATTAATCCCTCTTTTCCCTAGATTGCACTTCAAGTATTTGATGACATCTATTTTTTAAAAAAATATATTTGTATTGACTTCAGAGAGGAAGGGGGAGGTAGAGAGAGATAGAAATATCAATGATGAGAGAAAATCATTGATTGGCTGCCTCTTGCATGCCCCCTACTGGGGATCGAGCCTGCAACCGGGCATATGTCCTTTACTGAATCGAATCCGGGATCCTTCAGTCCGCAGGCCGACACTCTATCCACTGAGCCAACCCGGCTAGGGCTGATGATATCTATTAGTGACCATCACAGATTTATGTCCCATTTCTCTAAAGAAAAGGAGAAAAAATAATCCTTGTTTGTTGTTGCTCAAATATACTAGATAAAACCAAGTATTTAAACAGCTACAAAGTAGGGAAATACTCCAAGTAAACTAGTTTAACTATAGTAATATGGTCCATCATCTAATAGTGGGTAAAATCCACCTTCTATCTAGACAAAAGTTAAATTCTGGCCCGGGTTTTAAGAAAGCTAGCTGGAATTCACATTTTTCTATAACCTTCATTATTTATCAGCTATTCATGGCATAGCCTTAACACCTGCAGCATTCTGTGGGAGTTGAGAATAGCTCTTTGACTACAAGTGAAACATCTGTAAAAGCTACAGCTGTGATTGTGGTCATATTTCAGATAATAGTATACGTGTCTAATGCGATGTCCCAGATTAATATGGAGAAAACTAAGACATTGCTTTCCTTTTATTAGTGAGATCCCAGATCTCCACGATCACAGTTGCAACCTTCAATACCACATTGGCGTCATTCAACGTAGGCTACGCAGACTTCTTCAATGAGCATATGAGGAAGCTCTGCAACCAGGTGCCTATCCCAGAGATAACACATGAACCCCTGGCCTGTGCGAACCTGCCACGAAGCCTCACGGACTCCTGCATAAACTACAGCTACTTGGAGGACACAGAGCATATTGATGGGACCAATAACTTTGTTCACAAAAATGGCATGCTTGATCTTTCTGTAAGGAGCAAGGATTTCTCTTACTGAAGCTTGAAAGATATTGATCCTTTGGTTCAGTTTTTACTATGTTGTGTAAAGTGGGCATATGAAGTCTTAGAAATGTTGAACCTTCAAATGAAAAAAAAATCCATATAAAACATTTCATAAATGTGTTAACCCTCTTAGCTACACCTTCCCCCTTTATTTTCAAGAATTACTTTACATTTGACCTCATCTCAGAATATTTCTAACCCAAAAGCATTAGTGAATCCTGAATACACATATATAAATATGCCTAAATGTGAGTGTGTTTGCTAAGTCCCCTTTTTCCAGAGAGTAAGAAATTCTCAGTTTATTTTCTTATAAAAGCAACATGACTATAAACCTCCTGTGTAGCAGGGGAAAATGAACAGAAGTCCAATAAAATATTTAAACTTGCATTCTCAAGGATGACTGTCTTGATTATAGTTATTAGCACAATGGAAGGGTTGTTATATTTTACAATTATATTTCACAAAACTTTTTATTTCACATTAGGGAACTGGATCAGCAAATAATTTAAAACATTAAAATAAAAAAAGACATAATTTAAAAAGGCAAACATTTTGTATTTAAAATTGAAATGTAAATAATGATACAATTGTGAGTGTACAAATGTTCCTCTATTATGTGCATAAGGAAGTCATTTTTTTTTATCCATTATTGGTGGAGAGTGAAAGGCAGAAAATTAAAATACTTTGATTTAAAAAGCAATTGAACAAGTTTCCTTTTGGACAAATGCTCTCCCATTAATTCATTATACTCATTATCCCCATTAACTGTCTATATATCATGGCAAGTTTGGGAATACTTAAGTGAGATAATACACATATGCATTTTTAATTCATTGAGTGTTTTGTACTCTATATTAAGCACATAAACAAGGCCCAAAACAACTTAGAAATATCTGAAAATTATCTGAATTAATTATATTCAAATGCATAGAACATCCTAAAAGAAACTGATTAAACAGAATAACTGAATCTAATAGGAAGAGATAATCCAATTAATTTAATCAGCCTCTGTTTATTTTTGTCTTTCCCCAGGTGGTTCTGAAGGCTGTTTATCTTGTCCTTAACCATGACATCAGTTCTCGAATCTGTGATGTGGCACTAAACATCGTTGAATGCTTGCTTCAACTTGGTGTGGTGCCCTGTATAGAAAAGAACAGAAAGAAGAGTGAAAATAAGGAAAATGAGACTGTGGAAAAAAGACCAAGTGAGGGAACTTTCCAGTTCAAAGGAGTATCTGGAAGTTCCTGTGGATTTGGGGGCCCTTCAGTTAGTGGAGCTGGAGATGGTGGAGGAGAAGAAGGAGGAGGTGGAGATGGAGGAGGTGGAGGAGGCGATGGAGGAGGAGGTGGAGGAGGTGGAGGTGGCCCTTATGAGAAGAATGATAAGAACCAAGATAAGGTATGACTGAACTACCTTCTGTGTCCTAAGGAATGTTTCCCCTCACTACTTTCCAGTGTGTGTTTCTCAGCAATTTGTTGACTCAGAACAACAGCTAATACCTAGAGCAAGAGACTGTTAAATCTAGAAATCTCTTCATTAGGTCTTCAGCAGGCATCAGTGGAAAGAGATAAACTGTATTCTAAATTCAAGAACCATTGCCATCCAAGCAATGTTAGACCTAATTTCCTGGTCATGTTATTTCTGCAAAAGAACATCTCAGATACACTATCTGGCCATAATTTCAGTCTGCCACCAAGGATGGCCTCTTTCTCAAGACTCTCAAGGTCTGACCTAGTTGAGCATTGTCTAGTCTCCTCAGGCTACCATAATATCATAGATTAGGTGGCTTAAGCCTAATTAAGAAATTTACTTTTCACAGTTCTGGAGATTGGGAAGTCCAAGATCAAGGTGCAAGCAAGGTGTTACATTCTGAGGCCTCTTCTCTTGGTTTGTAGATGACCACCCTCTTGCTGTGTGCTCACATGTCCTATATTTAATGCGTGTGCATTAAAAATAATATTTTTCTCCATCTCTTTCCAGTCCCACTGGGTGTATGTTTAATGTGCATTTGTCATCTGTGTTTCTTCATCTATTATTTCATCTATTATTTATTCCTATCTACCCAATATTCTTGGACTGTGATCCAAATATTCCTTCCCCAATATTCTTGGGTTCCTGAACCTTTTCTTCAGGATTTTCTTCTCCTGATATATATAATGTTTTCCAATTCTAATAGTATGTTCTGGTACTTAAGGTTTTCAGCTTCTTAGCTCCTCATACATCACTGATGACTATCCAAGAATCCTCAGAGTTTCCTTTAGGTAAAAATTATCTAAAGGATGGTGCAGCTCACAAGGGATTTTATCTTGGACCCTAAAACCTAAGGGATCATTCAGTCAGCAGTTATGTAAGAATTAGCAACCAAATACAATCTGTAAGGACCAAATTTATAAACACAGCAAACAGTGAGATTCTTAATAAAGTTCCATTTTTTAACCTATCAATTTAGGCTGGTCACTAAAAGAGATAATAGATGGTGGTGTGTCCATTACAATATTCAAGGGAAAAAAAGAAAGAAAAAAATAAAAGTTAAAAGAGACAAAAATTTTCATAAGCTTTTATCTGTAAAATGTAGATATTTCAACTAAATTGATGAGGGTTTTGCTATATATCCTAAGAATCTCTGAGGTTCATTAATAGTATTATGTTTTTGTTTTTAGTTCTGATTTTTACCCAATTAATATTTTCATCTAATTTTTTATTTTTTATTTTTTTTAAATCCTCACCTGAGGATATTTTCCACTGAACGAGTGGAAGAGAGAGGGAAAGACAGAGATAAATATCAGTGTGAGAGAAACTTATCAATTGGTTGCCTCCTGTACGAACCCTGACCAGGGCCTGGGCTGGGGAGGAGCCTGAAACCCAGGTACATGCCCTTGACTGGAATCAAACCCAGGACCCTTCAGTCCACAGGCTGACATTCTATCCACTGAGCCAAACAAGCTAGGGCTAATTTCTTATTGAAGACCTGCAGTTCCGTGTCTTATTTAAAATCTAGGTATTATACTAGATACTTGATAATGGAAGTGTTATTTTGATTAGTATGGAAATTTTTAAAGTCAGATCAAGTGGTTTCAAAAACAGACGCCAAGATATAAGTGTTTTATACTTAGTTCTGCAAAATAGTATTCTTTGTAGTACAAAGAATTTATAAAATTTATAAAATAAAATATGACTGTAGGTCAAGTTCATTGGTCTTGTGCGTCACACAGGTCTGTTCTTTCCCAAACCCATCTGTTACTTTCAATGACATCAGAAGGTTTATCTAATTTTGCAAACTGGTAAGTACCAGAAACAAGGGGAATTTATTATATTCAGAAAGGAAGATCTAATTTCTGTCTCTCTGATGGTCACTGACTCATATTGAGAGCTTGAAATGTTATTTAATATCTGTCCTGATCTTTGCCTGTAGCTGGATCCATCTCTCTGAATGTCACCTGTGAGAGAAACCTAAATCCCAAGGAAATAGGAAAGTCGAAACAAATAGAAACTTAAATAGATATTTACAAAGAGCTTTTGGAGCTAGGGTTTTATTTTAAAGGAACATATAGTAATTCCAAAATGTGTCTTAACCAATCTTCTAAACCAGCCTTTACCCAAGGTGACCTTTTCTGAGGCACCAGCTGTGCAGTGTGTGTACTACATAAAGGCTCTCGGTTAAAGGGGTCGGTCAGTAAGGACTGAAATCCAGTCCAAGCTTTGCTCATTAAGCTACTCACCCAAAGCCTTCATCCACTAAGAGTGCTCACTTTTCCCTGATTCATCCACCCAGAGGAGAGTCTTCTAATTTGCACCAAGTTGCCCCAAAGGATAGCAGTACTCTAGAAATAGCAATTAGCATTTGTTTTGCTATTATTCTGTGCCTTACATGTTTTGACTCATTTAATTCTCACAACTCTATGAGAGAGGTATTATTATGATTCCCAGGTTGTAGGGTACAAAGTAGTTACATAGATGGCCCAAGGTTATGGAGCTAAGATATGAATCCAAACTGAAACATTTCTGAATTGGTATATATAAATATAAGAATGAATGAATGAATGAATGAATGAATGAATGAACGAACGAACAGATAGAGGTCTACTGGTAAGTTTGAGTCTTTCATTTGCAACCATCTAAGCTGCAGAGTTCTCAGTAAACAGACTCAGACATGGAGGTATGTGTGCAGGAAGTTTCCTGAGGTGTCTTCTCAGAATCAATATCTGTGAGGTGTAAAGGAAGCAGGGTGGGGCAGAGAGAGAAGTTGAACTGCAATGTAGTTATAATAGAGGCCTCAGCCAATTAACACACATGAAGCTTTGGAGCTGGGATGGCTCCTCAAAGTAGACCCCAGGTGAAGTAAGGGATCCCACCTTTATATTCCCCACCCTCTTTATTTCCTTGACTATCCATTGAAAGCAGATTGCTTCCAGGAAGAGACCATAACCTTGGGTGAATCTTCTCTCTTTAGCTAGGGGCAGTGCCTGGAGAGGAGTTCAGCTCAGTAAATGAATGCTTCAGTCCTAAAAGGGGCATCTCTGGGGTCCAGCCCCATACGCTACATCAGCCTATAGATTAGAAAAGTAGGACCAACTACATAACATGAGGGGAGGAGAAAGTCTACCACATTATGGCACATGATGCTAGGTAACCTTCTATCCCTTTCATACCCTACACATCTGGGTATGTGTATGGCTCCAAAGTTTATGTATACACTTGATTATATGACTATGGAAGAGCCCATCACTTGTCTATTAATTTATTCTGCACAGTCAACCAATGAAGTAGGAATGGAAGCTATTAGGATCTTCAATTCACAGGACAGAAAACTAAAGCACATAGAGATGAGTTCATTTATCTAGCATGATATGCAGTTAAGGAACAGGAGATGGAATCTCAAATCCATGGTGTATGTGCTGACAGCAGACTGTAGCCAGAAGGACTCAGGAAGATTGAAGCCTCCCGAAGGTAATGGCACTCACTCCCACACTGGGGTCTGCGTCATTCCTTAGCAACGGCATCCTTATGCTTCTTTGGAAATATTTCAAGGAAATTCATTTTTCTGGAAGCTATGTTTTCCATTGACAAGAAGGATTAAATGGGGTAAAAGAAAGGATGGTAGTTCTCATAATTCATGCAGGAAGGCTTCCTCTTTAGCTGCAAAGGACAAATCAAACACTTACAAATTTCTTTATATTCTCACTTTATATTCTAACAATGTAGTGAAAGTATAAAATTAGAAAAATTCTTTAAAAATCTCAGAAATTGTCATGTGATTTCTAGTTCCAGTCTTCGATCAGTGCCAGAAATTTAGCAATAATTCTTGCTTGGTGGTACAATCAGGCAATAATTCTTGCCTGCTGATGAGACTAGCTTCTGGGAAAATCTATTTGCCTTCATCACTGATAGTCCACACTGCCTCTCTCTAGCAACTTTCCTAATAGTCTGTCAAGGATAAAAAAGCATATCTTTGAATAAGTAAGTCTCCAGCTGGCCGGTGTGGCTCAGTGATTGAGCTTAGACCCATGAACCAGGAGATCATGGTTCAATTCCCTGTCAGGGCATATGCCTGGGTTTCAGGCTTGATCCCCAGTAGGGGGTGTGCAGGAGGCAGCAGATCAATGATTCTCTCTCATCGTTGATATTTCTATTTCTCCCTCTCCCTTCCTTACTCTGAAATCAATAAAAACATATTTTTAAAAAGAAGTTTCCATTCATATCCTTTAGTCCTAGAGGGTATGCAAAATGCATAGATATTTTTCTTTTAAATCAATCATGATCTAGGTTTTAGAAAAATTAGCTTGCTTGCTGAACCCTTGACAATGTTATTTTGCAAATTGCAGGTGCTCACTATAAAACAAATTAACTTGGCTTAATCATAAAATAAAATCTTGGTAGCAAAAGGACCTTAGTGATTAAGTAAACATACTTCTCTTTCTTTCTTGTCCGTGGGTACTAGGATGAAATTATACCTGTAAGCAACCATAGGCTTGCTCTAACCATGCTCATCAAAATAGTTAAGTCTTTGGGATGTGCCTATGGTTGTGGAGAAGGACACCGAGGGCTCTCTGGAGATCGTCTGAGACACCAGGTATTCCGAGAGAATGTAAGAGAATTAAAGTAGATTCCATTTCTTCTCCCTCATCCCTCCCTCCAACAAAAGAATGAGTCCTTTGACAATGAGGGTCAGTGTTCTCTGAAAAACATTGTATTTCATAGGGGTAAATAATGATATCTTGTGTTGGGAGGATTCCCACAAGATATCTTAAGATATCTAAAACCCAGGCCCAGGAAAGTTTAATTGGGAAAACAGTTCTGCCTCCTGTCTGGAGCAGGCCAACTCCCCGTTGGTGAAAGAGTATATAATTGGAATGTGTGCACTCTAGTTTGGAAGAACTTTGCAATGATGAATACATGTAGCAAGCTTCCAATGGTCTGTGACAAATGGCATTTTAATCACACTGGCCTGGGTACTATTTTTATTTAAGAAAAGGAGTCAACGTTTAGGACTGAATTTGTTGTTCTTACATGGATATGGAAAATGGCCCTTATTGAGACAAAAGAGGACTGTAAAAGTAGCCAGTCATGTTCTGGCTACTTTGTTTGAGAATGAACCTTGGCTTCTGTTGGAGATCATGTCCCTTTGAACTGTGTGAAACTTGAAACTCTGCACTTGGGCTTGCAAAGCATGATTCTGTAATGGAACATGGTCTCATACCAGCTCATTTCATTTGCCTCGGCTGATGGTTACTTTCCCCTTCACACTTGAGTGACAACCCATCTCCATAGCAAGTCTGAACTGGGACTGTTGCCTCAAATGTATATTTGAATTGAAATCCTAAGAAAATATTTGCCTACAATAAGAGTTTGATATGCATTTGAGTCTAAGAAACCATTTGGCATATCTTGCAGAGTTTTAGGATCATGTCAAAATCTAATGCCAGCCCATTTTAACTTGGTATTAGGTTTTGTTGTGAAATGCTCACACAGTATTAGCATGCTGTGTTTCTTTTGTAATTCATCATCTACCTCTCTATCCATGTATATATATATCATTTCGTTTATGTTCTATTATGTTGTATATCTTAGTTTATTATATGTATATGGGGGTTCTATTTCACAGTAATTAACTTCTAAATTATGAAACTTGAAAACTTTGACCAAGATCTAGATTTTGAGGCCAAAACTAAATCAAAGTAATAAGAAGGCAATAAAAAGCTGACTTCACCCCTATCTTTGCGCATGGGTGTATGACTTTTAATTCTATCACAATATGAATGAATGCCCTCAAGGCTGAAACCTTATCGCTCATCATCTAGAAGACCAGTTCTATAAAGTGAAACACTAAAATATGACGTGTGATACTTTAGTTGGAGGTAACAACTGGCTCTGATACCAGAACCTGTCTTTTTAGACTTGGAGAAAGTAGAACTAGTTCAATCGGAAGCCACTTGAGAGGCTGTTGTTAACTTCTTAGTTCACCAGGCTTTACTCTTCAAGACTACTGTGCTTCCTACCAGGATGTCCAGTTTTCTACCTTCCTGCTCAGCTTTGCTGACTTACATGGGGACTCCTCCCTTATCTTGCAGCCCAGTTTAGTATTCATTCTGGGGATTTGTGCTTATCCATGCTTAGTAAACTCATGGTTCATTCTTCAAGAGATGAAAATTTGAGAAAATTTCCCTGGGAATTTCTAATTCAGGAAGGTAGGCTTTTCCAGATTTCGAATGCATTGCATTTCCAGAGGGTACTTAACTTTTAAAATGTTAAGAATATTTCTTACCTCTACCAGATCAAGTCATCTAGACTTTCATTTTATTGTTTAATATATTTTTATTGATTTCAGAGAGGAAGATAGGAACATCAATGATGAAAGATAATCATTGATCGATGCCTCCCCTACTGGGGGTTGAGCCCATAACCCGGCATGTGCCCTGACCAGGAATCGAACCTCTTGATTCCTTGGTCAACACTCAACCACTGAGCCAGGCCAAATGGTGATATAACTGAGATTTTCTCCTGTGATATTTCTCTCAATAGAAGAGGGCAGTACCAGTGCATTCTGTCTGTGGCCTTCTGCAGCGAATGACTGTGAGTTTATTGTTCTGATGGTGGGGATTATCCCCATTCCCTTTCCAATTGGCAAAATTATTTGCTGGATCATAAGATATATAATTTTGAGGAGCTGGGCCTAGCCAACGGTCACTTATTTTTCATCTCCATGAAGCCAACTTTGATTTTAATACCAAATGTTCACATTTAAATGCAGACACATGAGTAAACAAACCAGACTTGCCTTTATTTTAAGCCTCTTTCATGTTTCAAGGATATTTTCCTCCTGACCACATAAGAGGACCCTGGATACGCACCTCCTACAAACCTCCCACCCCACCTTCATTTATCTACTTAAGTTCAAAGTAGCTGAGCACAGGTGTGGCGTGCTTCTTCCCATTGCACATAGCCAGCAAATATTCTAATCTTAGATTCCCAATCCTGTCACCTACCTAAATTTCACACTTTGAGCTTTCTTCAATGAGACCTTAAATTCTTGATCTTGGTGGAAATATTGAACCCCCACTGGCACCAGCATTAGACCTTAGCTTTGGGTTTACCTGGTGCAGCCCTTCTCAAAGCAAATGCCCTTGGACTGCTCAGCCTGTCTCTGCCCACTTCTTACTTGGACACAAGGGGCTGGCAAGCTGGCCAGCACCAGGCAGCTGGGATGGAAAGGAGCCTTTGCCTTCTGAAGGCTGCCGTCTTGGGCTAATGGTATCCTTAACTTAAGCTGGTACCTGTGACTTTTTCACTTTTCTTCCTTCCTTGCAGGCCCAGAATTGCCTCACTAAGCTGTACAAGCTAGATAAGATGCAATTCCGACAAACCATGAGGGACTATGTGAACAAGGACTCCCTCAATAATGTAGTGGACTTCTTGCATGCTTTGCTAGGATTTTGTATGGAACCGGTCACTGACAGTAAGTAAAGCTGAACCAAGTTCTAGTTCTAGGAGAAGTCGCTGTGAGGTGAAGCAGGTAGCATTTCAGAAGCACACTAAATTTATATGGATAGAGTATAGAGGAGGAAATGTGGGTGTGTGTGTGTGTGTGTGTGTGTGTGTGTGTGTAAGTGTAATAGGGTATAAACAAGAGAAGCGTGTACATCATCTTTGATGACATATTTTGGAGCCTTTCTGAGGACAGCTTACCTCAGCAAATGGGAATTGGGTGAAGCTGTGGCACCCTCACCCTTAGCCCCTCAACCCTTGCACTACTATTCCTCTCTCTCATATGACCTTCTGTTGTGTGACAACTGAGGCAGAGATCCAGGAACTAGGAAATATACTCATAGATAGTCATGTAAATGAACATCTATTATGTGCTCACCACAGTGCTTAGATATTTTTTTCACAAAATAAAACAGGCAAGAAAAAAATATATATAAATATAGTAGTAACACAATTTTGATACACACATATACGCATACAATATACCGATTTAAAAAAACAACAACAGGCAAAATGGATGTATAGACAGGCCCACAATATTTTATTTATATCTTAGCTTCATGGCTTTAAGAAAACTCCAGTGTAGAGACCTGTGTTATGGGGGGAGACCAGTGAACACCAATTACATTCGTAATAAACCAAACACCTTCAATGCCACTTGAATGCAAATGCAGTAATGAACTGAAAGTGATGTGTTTCCCAGGTTGAGGAAAATGCACATTTTCATTAGAGCCTGGGAAGAAATAACTTCTTAGTGTAGGGGGGCTATTTTTATACAATATGTGTAGTATAGTAGTCGATCAATTTATAATGAAGAGATATTTGATGGATTTAGAAAATATGGTTTCTCTGTAGAAAATGTGGAATAATGTATGTTATCAAAGCTGTTTTAAGCCAAGTGCATTACAAACAAAAACAAAAAGAAGAAAGAAAGAGAAAACAGTGAGAGTTGTGGTTGAGACTGTAAGAGAAATCTTGATTACAAATCTTTTAAACAATCTTTTTTAAGCTATTGGAGATAGAAACTATAAGCATAGACTAAACCATTTGTTTCTAATGTAAAATCTAGAGATTATCCCTTGTACATTGACACAGAAGAGAGAGGTTGATAATAAAATTGTATTACTTGAAGGTGATGAATTCCTCCTGGGATTCTTGAGAAATGGAAGTGTCTCACAGTGAATGGGCCAGCCAGACACACAGGGCCCCATCTAGTCAGTCTTGGAGCTACACACACTCTGCCCCTACAGTCCACAGTCCATAGTCCACAGGTGGCTCAAACCCCATGAGGAATTTTCTGGCAGCCCCCAAATACCTGATGTTACCCTACAAAAGGTCCATGGATTCATGAAAAACTGGTATAAAATGCCACAGAGGGTGAGGGCCTCAGTTCACTGGCATTTCACATTTCAATGAATTAGAAAGGGGTGCCCGTGAGGGAGGTTGTAGATTTTCCTTCTCTGTCTGTCCAAAGAGTCTCTGGGAGCGAGATGCTGCTGGAATTCCTTTGCAGCTCTTGGCAGGACTCAGTTCCTTCTTGTTCCCATTGCATACCTGTGTGAATGCCTCTCCAGACCCCTCCTGGCCTCTTCCCTCCCCTGCCCCACTCACCTGGTTGGCCTCACCTCACTCTACTTCTTACAAACCTAGCGATTTCCACTGAGAGCCAGTATTCTTCACCACCTACAAGACTGATCTGATTAATTTCTCCTCCAATGAGGGACCCTTTAGTAGATCTTTTTTTTTTTTTTTTAGTAGATTATTTTTTTGAATGATCACCAATTTTAAAACTACTCTAGATCTAAGTTTTTTTCTTAGGATCAACAGTTCTCTTTTCTTTGCTGAGGTTTATCAATTAAAGCACTCCATAAAGCAATGGAATATCCTATATAATAAAATAATAATATGCAAATTGTCCCCTGGACTGGGAGTTTGACCGGGAGTTGGACCAGGAGTTTGAAAAGAGGGCTGGGCAGGCTGGCCAACCACCCGTGGCCCCTCCCCGCCGGCTGGCCCGGCCTGATCGGCCCTGATCAGGCCAGGTCAGATGGACCTCACCCATGAACGAATGCGTGCACCGGGCCTCTAGTGTCGTAATAAAGACTCTGAAAGAGACTATGAATTGTTTATCTCCAAGTCCATGGTAAGGTTACTAAACCAGGGGTATCTTTAATCCTCTGTTTCGGTATTCTGTGTGCCCTTCCTTAATTCCTGGGTGCCCAGTACTTCTTTAAACTGTGTGGTTTGATGGAAACTGCCTTTAATTGGCTCCTTTGCATTCCAGACAAGGCTGGTTTTGGAAATAACTTCACCACAGTGGACAACAAATCCACAGCCCAAAATGTGGAAGGCATTATCGTCAGTGCCATGTTTAAGGCCCTCATCACACGCTGCGCTTCAACCACACATGAACTGCACAGCTCCGAGAATCTGGTGAGAAGCTCACCTTTCCTTCCCACAGGAAATCTCTGTCTCCATCAGGAAAAAGTTCTCATGTAGAGAAGAAACACTGCATTTCTTCACTCCTACAAATCATGAGAAAGAGAAGTTGAAGTCGAAAATCCCTGCTTTTCCAATGTTACCAGTAACTCACGGTGGAGCCTCAGCAACACATTTCCCTGTTACTCATCATCCTATCCCTCCTCTGACTTCTCTCCCTCCTCTGTCTCAGGGCTTCTGTGGTGGTTGGTGTAATAGTTGCAAAATACTTTGAGCCCTTCAGAAAGAAGGTGCTGGAGCGCAGCATGCTAGCTCATGAAATATTAAAAAATGTTATACCAAGCATCTTTTAAAATTATACTTACTTTAAAAATGAATGCAAATATGCTGCTGAAATAGTTGGGTTTTTCTAATTGGGGGCTGTATTCTTTTAGCTACTCTTCATAAATGACTGTGTTAATTAAGCCACTGAAGCCACAAGTAGAGCAAGCCAGGCTGTAAAAGGTTAATGCTTAATTACTACACAGGAGATTGTGTACTGAAATGTACATTCAGGCCAATAGATGTGAAGGGAGGAGATGAACTCAGGTCTACCTGGGGAGTAAAAGAGTGTTTTTCTGTTGTGCCAATTCGTTACATATTATGACTCCTAATGCAGAAATCAGTCCATCTACATATGTGGCCACTATCTGAGGAATTTACTTAAGATATTCTAAACAATTGAAACTATTCACTTATCTGGAGATAAACAGATTAAAACCCCAAACCAAAGGGAATTTACTTTTCCTGGTTGTCAAAGCCACCCCAGCAAGATCCTTGGAGCTTGAGAATAATATGGACACCACCTACGCATTCAATTTGGTCAAAGAAAGAAGTCACTTGACAAGTTGATTGTAATACATGTGAGCTCTCATACATCTTATTATAACATGTATTGTGACATCATGTATGGAAGCAATACTGCATTTCTTAATTTTCTGTAAATCATCTTCAATTTGACTTGGAACCACTCTTCCCCTAGAATGGCTGGAAGTTGAAGCTCAGTCATTCTTGGCTTCCTCCACTTCGCAGAGCAGTGCAAGTGTTAGGTGGGACCTAGGGCCTGGGGGGGGGTCCATGGGCTCCAATCATTGGTTCACACCAACTATTTCACTAGTGCTTTTGCTGCATGCACTCTGGAGAGTTTGGAACCCTTGCTTCTTGGGCCTTGCCCCTTCCATGGAGTAGCGGCCAACGAGCAGAGTGAGGGCACAGGGCCTTGCTGCCCACAGCACTGAAAGGACACTCGCCACGTTTTCCTTAGTAGCTCTCCCTTCTGCTTTTTCAAAGATCATGGGCATAATTGTCCCACCGGTCTTAGGTTTTAAAACTCAAAGCTATCAAGGTAAGTATATTTTTAGGCTTTTATGTTCTGCTTTGCCATGAATATTTCCTAAGACAAAAAAAATACAATGACAGCCTTCTTAAAGAAGGAAGAGAGGGGGAAATGCTGAGTGCAAAGCTTAATCCCCTCCCCCCAAAATGCTGCATGTATTTTTAAATATTGAATTACCAGTATATTGGTTTTAATAGCCCTGCATCATCTTAAGTTCATAGTCAAGTTCACGTTCAAATGAGGTGCAACATACATGTTATTTGTTAAATCTGTTCAGCAAAATGCATCATCCTTGAATGTTAGACTCTGTCAGAGGTGTATAGAGGACTTAACAATTTTATCACAATGATGTGGAAAATTTGGAGAAGCTAAACAGGGACTGAAATCTCTAGTATAAACAAAATTCTGATTGCATTTTGTTTTTGCAGGCATCTCTTCAGAGGTCACAATTAAGAGAGCAAAATTAAAGCTTGGGAATCCAGTGGTTAAAAGTATAAATCAGTGTCTTTCTAATGATACAGCCAACTTTCTGAATATGAAGCATGATAACCATTCTTTTTCACACTAGAATGACATGCAAGGTTCCTGGTAATGTAGCCATAGGAACAAGGGAGAGGAGGTTTACCATCGATTTTATCATAGGAAATTGTCTTCCCTTTACGATCCCAGTGCTCATCTAAGCCCAAAGAATTACCCCCTCCCCCCTTCCTATGAAAACTATACACTCACACAACTACCTTTCCTCACACTTTCCTTCTTGCTTCCAAATAGGGGCTGTATTGTGACATCCGTCAGCTGGTCCAATTTATCAAAGAGGCTCATGGGAATGTCTTCAGGAGAGTGGCCCTCAGCGCTTTACTTGACAGTGCGGAGAAGTTGGCACCAGGGAAAAGGGTGGAGGAGAATGAACCAGAATCTAAGCCTGTAGGCAGCAAAAGGTTGGAAGCTTGAGCTCTCTGAGTATAAGTGTTTGCCTGTGTCTGTAGAATATAATCTTCTGTTGCATGTCCATGTGGTTCCGAACACTGTGTGTAACTCCAGTGCAGAGTTACTTTTGCATAAATGGAATCACGGATGGTGGTCCAGCTGCAGCTTAGGAAAGGAATGAGTTTACCATCAAATAAGTCCTGTCTCTGTATGAAGCAGAGCTCAGTTGATCCCAAACTTCCATGCACTTGAACTGCCCTTCATAACTCTTACTTATGTATTTAATCTGTGTTTTGTTTCTTCTATAGAGAATATAAATTTTTGTTCAGGAAGAAAAAGCAGTTACTGCTACCATATCATCCTCTTCAGTTAAATGATATTTTTAACACATCAAAAGATGAATTGCTAAACAGAACTCTGCTGTTTTTATTTCAAATAAACATACATTTATTGTATGCCTATTTTATGAAAAATGCCACTTACAAAGATTAAAAGAAAATCCTAAACTTAAAATCCTGCCTGCAGTTAATGATTCTGTTAGCAATAGTGGAATTCTTGGGCAATAGGTAGCTGGGTCATGAGTCAAATGGTAAGGTATAAAATCCATACCAACATAGATTCTGTTGACATGGGGTTTGCAAGCCATATAGTTGTCTAGAGTGGCGTGTTGTGAACTATACGAGATACTGAGAAGTGGTGTCCTGCTCTGTTGTGATTGGTGGAATGCACCATTTGCATAGGTCAGAGGCAGGAAGCGTTGTGGATAAAGGCCAAGTGTCCTCTGCACCTGAGGAATGTCGCAGCTTCATATCTGGTCGACCCTCGCAGACTCCAGAGCAGTAAGTAGCATTGGTTTTGTGTCCAATGTAGTGGGCTGAGCACTTCCCAATGGAAGAAATTTTATTTTCCAAACTGCTGTTTGTTGATGATGTTGTTTTTTTAAACTTTGCCTTGCTTCTGCCCTTTACTTTTCATTCCCAAAGCCATTCATCTCTATAGAATCAAATAATAAATAATCAACCTCATGTCTATAGGAAGCCTCTGATATCAGTTTATCTCTACTTTTCATAATGGCAAAATCAAAAGCATCTTGAAATTAGTGTCCCCAGAAAATGTGAATATTACTGTAGACATTAAATAAACAGCCTAGGCTCATTTGCATTAATTCTTTTGATTTTTTAAAATCCTCATCTGAGGACAGTTTCATTGCTTTTTAGAGGGGGGGGGAGGGAGGGGGAGAGAGAGAGAGAGAGAGAGAGGAAGTGAGAGAGAGAGAGACAGAGAGAAGAGAGAGAGAGATGTAAGAGAGAAACAGATTGGCTGCCTCCTCCATGTTCCCCAACCAGAGCTGGGGATCGAATACCACAACCCAAGCATGTGCCCTGACCAGGAATCGAACCCATGACCTTTCTGTATGGGACAATGCTCCCACCAACTGAGCCACACTGGCCAGGGCACATTAATTCTTCTTTTGAGGACTGCTTGCACAAGTGGCATAATCAATATTTAAAATGTGTACATCCTTTTAAGTACATCATTTTACTTCCCAGAACCCTGATTTACTATTAAATAATTATCCTTCCAGAAATTCTGCAGGTAGTGGAGCTTTTATGGTATCCTCTCTCCATAGTCAAGAATATTAGTCATCAAATAGGACCTTGGTAATAATCTACTGCAAGCAAACAAAACCTTTAAAGGATAAAAAGCCCTCACAGTTGTGATAGCCCTTGAAAAATCTTAGAGACTGCCCTAAATGGGTAGAGAAACGTGAGAAGTAAATTAACTCTATAGGCCCAGGGACCATGTGAGTTTTTGCCTGCCAGGATAGCCCCAATGCCTAGATGGTGTTTGGCACATAGTAGGCACTTAATATATATTTGAATGAATAAATGACAATCAATCAATGAAAAGATAAACTTGACAGATTACCCTTAAACCTTTGTTTTCTTTAACTTTTTCAAAATTGAGGTTTAGTTTTTTCTTTAAGGAAGTCTTCAAGGAAATGGTAAAAATTCAAATGTAAGCTCTAGGAAAAAAGAAACATTAATGTGAAAAGCAAAGTTCTATAGCTGAATAGCCATAAGACTAGTTAAAAATCCTTATACACAGAATCTGTCTGAAAAAGCAGGACTTTTTTCCAAAATCATTCTAGCAATTATTGAGCTAATCTGGTAAGAATTATCTAATAGTAAATCGAATTAAGAAATAAAACCATTTATCTTCCTAGGTAATTTAGTTTTGTAGACTGCAAAATATTCTCTTTCTTCAGTATTTTGTAAACCCCACCTAATTTCTCAGCATTTAGCACCTCTCTTCTTTCCCCTCGAATGAAGATACATGTTTTACTAGGCATCTACATAAAAATTTCCACTTGAAGGGATGTCATAGAATGTCAGATATAGAACTTTTCCCTGACCTGAGTTGGCCCAGGAGATGGGCACGCCAAATGTCTTGTTTAGCATTGGAGAAAGATGGGTAGATGGATGAGTCTGCCTCCTCCTTTATCTTCTCCTTCTCTCTCCTCCCTTCCCCTCCCCTTCTTACCTTTTCTTCTCCTTCTCCCTCCTTAAATAAGTCACTTTAACTGAGTAATATAAAAAGCAGTTTTATATGCTCTTTTCTCTGAAACTACTTATTGATACACACTCATTGAACAAAGCTGATGTAGCATTTATTGAGAAAGCTGATAAATTACAGCCTCCATGAATGTTTTCCCACCCAGATCATGTAGTCATGTATCGCACATTCCCCAAAGGTAAGAAATGCTTCATGCACTGTGATCATTTTATAAAAATAACTGAGAAGTCAAGTTCAAAAACATTGATTTGATACCATATTTGATAAACAGATTTCCCTGGTTTAAAATAAGAATAAAATTCATACCATATTTGATAAACAGATTTCCCTGGTTTAAAATAAGAATAAAAGGTATTTAGTTCTCTGATGAGATTTTGAATGACAAAATATGGATCCCCATTAAATATCTCTAGAAAATCATTGCTTTACACAGTATTATCAAGTTTGGGGTAGATTCTAAATTTAACTCCAAAGCTTTTAAGCCTCAAATCCCATGAACAAATTTTTATCATGTTACTAGGTATTTCCTATAACCTTCTCTTTCCAAATTACTAAAGTCATATATGTTGTTCAAATTGATGAATGTGGAAAACACAGAAAAGCATAGAGAAAAATAGTTTTGAAACCAGAATGCCATCAACTGGAGACAATTAATGTAAACTTTTGGTATATTTTGTTGGGTACATTTTTTAGCATATATACACATAAGCTCATACTCAGACACATGTGTACATGTGTATTTTTTAAATTATTATTAACTTGGTCTTATCCTGTCTAATTTATTTGATCATTGTTTTTTAACTTTTCACTATATCTTCAACATTTTTATCAATAATTTTCTAAAATAGGATTTTAATGTCTATGGAGCATGTCATTATATGGAAGTCCCATAATTTATTTTAACTGTATCCCTAGAGTTGAACATTTAGATTGTTTTCAGTTTTTCAGTGTTGATCAATAATACCTCAGTGAGCATTTGACCCTCTTGTATGTTAGCATGTTGTCCCATCATTTCCTTGTGATAACTTCCTGGAAGTTGAATTTTTCAGTCATGGGTGTAGATATAGGGTTTGGATAACCAAATTACCTTCCAGAAAGGTTTAATCATTGTAAGGCATTGCTGGCAGTATGATAGTAACCATTGCTTTCTTTTTTACCCCCATAATGTTTGCCAACTTAATGAGTGAAAATGGGGACCTCATTTTAACCATCTTCTTTTAAAATTCCTAGTGAGATTAAAGTCTGCATAAAATTGGCCTCTTATCTCTTTTCTCTTGTGCAATGCCCTACTCAAAAATCTCTTTGAAGGTGTTCCCATTTGTTTTACTGTATAGGACTAATATTTTTACTTTTTAAAAAAATTGATTTCAGAGAGAAGAAGGTAGAGGGAGAGAGGTATAAAAACATCAGTGATGAGAGAGAATCATTGAAGGACCCTGACCAGGAATCAAACCATGACCTCGTGGTTCATGGGTTGATGCTCAACCACTGAACCACATCAGCTGCGGCAAATATTTTTACTTTTAAACCTTACTTAAGTTTCTTTGACTAAAGTAAGCCAAATAATTTGGCATTCTGAAAATAATTTAGTGAACAGTTGTTGAATGATTCATCCCTTGGGTGTGGTGATTGCATTTCATTTATTCAAGTACTTTTTGTGAGTGTTTTAATGTCAAGAATTATACTAAACTGGAGTGGGGGTGGGGAGTAAGATACAATTGTGCACATGCCTCAGGGAACTTCCAAAAGTGGTTAAATATTTACTGTCACTGTAAGTGCTGCTGCTATTATGACTCACACCTGCAGACGAATACCTGCAATAAAATTTAGTCTTTTTATTAAGGCTGAATAAGAAGTCATTTCAGTTTGACATCTGAGACATGACTGTTTTCAGGAAGAATTCAGAGAGTCAACCTTGGTCTTCCTCCTTCCACGCCCACTCTTTCCACATCCCAGCCCTTGAGAGATAAATCCTGCATGAGTTGCCTGTGTGCCATTGGCAGGGGGTTGAAAGAAATTTAGGAGAATTTCACAGTGTATCACATATTTAATTCTCGCCTCTGCTTGCTTTCAGCGATGAACAAATGCAAGGGGGAAACCTGGGGCGGAAGGATTTCTGGCGCAAGATGTTCAAATCCCAGAGTGCAGCAAGTGACACCAGCAGCCAGTCTGAGCAGGACACTTCGGAATGCACCACCGCCCACTCAGGGAACACCTCTGACCGACGCGCCCGCTCACGGTCCCGCAGAATTTCCCTTCGGAAGAAGCTGAAACTCCCCATAGGTAAAAGTATGTCTGTATTTATTTATGGATTCTCTTATTCCATGTCATGCCTGCAAACAAACTCATAATCAAAACAGAGCAATGCATGATAGGATGCAGAAAGGGAAAGCCTTCAAGGCCAAAACTGACTGCATTCATTCATTTACTCATTTAAAAAAACACACACACACAGATACTTCTCAAACTCCTAGTATGTGCTTCTACAGGGTGCAAACATTATGTTAGGCATCAGGTATTAAATGGTAAGCAAAATTACACAGTGCCCTATTTTGCAGAACTTGCAATCTAGCAGGGGTGACAGATAATCATGTAACTGAGTATAGTGGCAAACTATGGATTTTATAAAGGAAATATACACAAGGCATCAAATGCATGCAACAGTAAGACCTGGCCTTAAAGGGAGAAGGGACAGGAATCACAGAAGGTTTCTTAGAGGAAGATCTTTTTTTTCTTTTTCTTTAAAAACAAATATATATGTGTGTGTGTGTGTGTGTGTGTGTGTGTGTGTGTGTGCCCCAGCTTGACCCCAGTTTCTAGTCACATAATTTATCCTGACTCCCAGAATCCCTGTGGACAGAACAAAGAAAGGTAGGTGGTCTGAATTGTACAACCATACACTTCAAGTGTGATAATAAACAGCACTGATACTGGTCCACAGTGCTGGAGACTCAAGAGGGAATCGAAGGGTCTGGATAGAACTGGAGAAGGGGGCCGATGCTGCTTAGTTGCAGCTCATTGTTGCCAACCAGAAGTATCTATTCTCATCATGGCTAGATAAGCCAGCTTTTCAAGTGAAGTCAGAAGTCTGTGTACTTATGTGAAATCTCTCAGTTTTTAATAATAGACAACTAATTCAAAAATTATTTTATTAATACTCTATATCCAAATAAAACATATCTGCAGGCTGGATTTGGCCCTCAGCCTTCCATTCACACCTCTGGACTTTGTAACTCAAATTTCCTGTCTCTGCAGAGTTGCTGATCAGGTTTTTTGGTTTGTTTGTTTTGGTTTTTTTTTTTGATATTTTTTATTGATTTCAGAGAGGAAGGGATAGGGAGAGAGAGAGAGATAGAAACATCAATGTTGAAAGAGAATCATTGATTGGCTGCCTCCTGCACAGCCCCCACTGGGGATGGAGCTCACAACCTGGGCATGTGCCCTTGACCAGAATCGAACCTGGGATCCTTCAGTCTGCAAGCCAACACTCTATCCACTGAGCAAAACTAGCTAGGGCTGGAGGAAGATCTTAAGGGAAGGAGGAAGGAGAGCACTCTAGGTGGTAGCCATAAAATATGCAAAAATATTAGGAGGGAGAGAAATGGAAGAGCTGAGCCTAGGAGAAGAGGGGCTGCATGACATGGTAGAGTGACAGGCCAGAGCAGAGGTCCTCAAACTTTTTAAACAGGGGGCCAGTTCACTGTCCCTCAGACATTCCACACACGTGCACTGTGGGCCTGGGACGAGTCAGCTGCTAAGCAGGACAGGCAGCGGCGGCAAAAACACCTGGCGGGCCAGATAAATGTTTTCGGCGGGCCGCATGTGGCCCGCGGGCCGTAGTTTGAGGACCCCTGGGCCAGAGCATGCAGGCCAGTTTGACTCTCTACCCTAAACCCTCCATAGCCCAGGTAGGATGTTGAATAGTAGTAACATGAGCAGGTAAACTTTTTCTAAAAGATCACAGCATGGAAAGCAGATTGGAGGGAGCCCAAGTGGATAAGAGAGAGGGTGGCCCAGGTATGAGGAATGGGAGCTTGGACTGGGTATTGACCATGTAGACAGAGATAAGTGGTCAGGTTTGAGAAGTACTAAAGGGAAAATCAACGGGACTTACTGGAAGATATGAAAGTTGTCAAGGAGAACGGGATATATTATGGTTTCATTCACCTAGGAGGCTTAGGTTCTTTTAGTCCTGGTCTTACTTATTCATGTAATTTAATAGTCCAACTCTGACCATTTAGATTCAAAGCATGTACATTAAAAACAATTTCCTTTCACTTCTATTTATATCAAGCCATTCAACTTTCATTGCTTGTTGGGTACATGCTGGCATTTCTGTTTTAATCCATTTGGGAGAAAATGCTATAATGGTCTGATTTTTTAAAAAAATTATTAAATAGGGAACTGGCTGAAGCGATCCTCCCTCTCAGGCCTGGCGGATGGCGTGGAGGACCTCCTGGACATCAGCTCTGTGGACCGCCTGTCTTTCATCAGGCAGAGCTCCAAGGTAAACAGGACATTACTTCTGTGGAGGATGTTGGAGTCGCTGATGAAAAATTGTTAGGGCTGAGAAATGCTAAACACCTGGAGGGGCCAAAGAACATTGAAGAAACTCTCTTTAAGTTGAACAAATTTAGGAAACGTAGTTAGATGAGCAATGAAAACTAAGATGTCTTTAAAATATATATACACATATATATTTTAAATCCTCACCCAAGGATTTTTTCCATTGATTTTTAGAGAGAGTGGAAGAGAGAGGGAAAGACAGAGAGAAATATCAATGTAAGAGAAACACATAAATTGGTTGCATGAGCCCTAATCAGGGTCTGGGGCCGGGGAGGAGCCTGCAACCGAGGTATGTGCTCTTGACCAGGATCGAACCCAGACTCTTCAGTCCACAGGTTGACACTCTATCCACTGAGCCAAACCGGCTAGGGCTAAGATGTCTTAATAGTAGACGTTATAAAGGAAAAGTGTGGTAACATTTTTATATAAAATTATAATGCAGATATAGGTGTATGTGTGTGTGTTACTTCCTAGCTGTATTAACTTTTAACACGCATGTAAAATTCCTGATATCTCAAGCCCCTTTCCAAGAATACAGTAATTCTATAGTGATTCCTCTTACACACACACTCACACACACACTATTTATTCTTCTTCCACTACTTTTTGCATCAGCTGAGCCATTCTCCCTATTGAAGAAGATAAAGAAACTCAGGATGACTTTTCCCATTAAGTGCTTCTTCATAATACTGTTACGCAATGTAGTAGCATATGATTTGGAACAGGTAATAATTCTCAGGGAAATCCATTTCTTATAAGAGTTTTTCTTATGAATGATTCATAGCCCGACCACTGAAACTTTTAGCTTATGATCAGTTATATTTTTATAGAGAAATTATTTGCTTACATTCTTCCTTCTTTGAATCTTACTAAAACCAGTTTTCTTCTATCTCTTGTAAAAGTAATATTTTGAAATTATATAAAGAATATAGCAACATTATAAGACATTTAGAAGATATATTTATAATTCACGTTTCACATTCTTTATGCTAAAACATTGGCCAAGGATTTGAGAGTTTATGAGGCCTATAGCCTCCTTGCTTTCTTGGAAATTTTGATTACTGTTGGCTTAAGGGCAAGATTGAGAATACATCTTAATTCTTAGAAGAACCCATGTTATTGCAATTTAATTACAGTGTACTTTATAAACAAACTTATACTGGTTCTTCTATGGAGATTTGAAATCTCTATTCTGCTTTCTTTTTGGCCTGATTCTCAATTGTGGTGGTGTTATTTGTAAAGAATGAAGATGGCTTTCTGTTCCTGGTTTTCAGTTTGAATTTAATCAAAATTAAACTCTAGGAATACCTCAATTTTTTTTACTCAATTATTTTCATAGTGTCTGATTATTTTACTTTCAACCTATGACCAGGATCTTTCTTCAAATTATAGTTACAGAGTATGACTAACCAGATGTGGAAGTCAGAAGTAACCTTCATATTCTAAGCATCTTATTTTTCAAGACAAGGGTTAGAATATACACAAAGAATTGAACTTAGTCATCTGGCTACTTTCCTTTTCTTCTCAGGTCAAATTTACCAGTGCAGTGAAGCTTTCCGAAGGCGGGCCTGGGAGTGGAATGGAAAATGGAAGAGATGAAGAGGAGAATTTCTTCAAGCGTCTCGGTAAGTGTTATGCAGCCTATGAATTATATTCAGCCCAGCCTGCATGGTTCAGTGGTTGAGCATTGACCTATGAACCAGGAGGTCATGGTTAGATTCCCGGTCAGATCATATGCCTAGGTTTCCGGCTCAGTTGGAGGTCATGGTTAGATTCCCAGTCAGGGCATATGCCTAGGTTTCCGGCTCAGTCCCCGGTGTGGGGCGTGCAGGAGGCAGTCAATAGATAATTCTCTCTCATCATTGATGTTTCTGTCTCTCTCTCCTTCTCCTTTCTTCCCTGAAATCATAAGAAATGAAATATGGGAAATTTTGATAATTATATTTTAATTATATTCTGAGCCATTTTTGTATTTATGGAAATTTTCAAACATAGACCAAAAAGTTAAGAGAATGGTCCAACAGATCCTAAATATCCATCACCCACTTGCAATAATAATTAAATTTCTTTCCATATTTGCTTCATCTATCTTTTATGTTTTTTAAATGTATTTTAAAACAAATCTCAGATACCATCCATACTTTTGCCTTTATGCTGAGGCAGCAGGTGGAGAGTGGGGCCACGGGTAGGAGGAATCAGGATATCCTTGACAGAAGAAGTGAGAAAACCATTTCTGGAAATCAGATCTGTGACTTCTCAGTGAGGATCAGGAGTTGGTAACATCATAAATGAATGTCATGAGCATAAATTAAATCAAACTCTAAATCAGTGGGTGTAAGTTTTAGGTGTTGGAAGTATATTTCAGAATCCTGAGAAGGAGTGTGCGCCTGATTTTAAAAATGATATTCAACATAATAACCTTATATAAGAA
>NW_005366455.1:692383-698892 GCF_000412655.1 Myotis brandtii | reverse complement strand
AAAAAAGAATTTGGGGATAAAAATGATGCAAAACAATACTGTGTACTATTTTTTTCCTTAATGTGTGATCCCTTAGACTTTCTGTATCAAAATCAGTGGAATGTTTGTTAAAAATAAACATAGCTCTATGGAACCAAAGTCTCTAGCGATGGAACCTGATGTTTTGAATTTTAATAAGCTCCAGACTGATTCTTATTTGTAGGCAACTTAACTACGGAAAACTAAGAGGGGAGGGAGCAATGGTCCCCAAACCTCTCACCACAGTGTGTGGTGAGGCTGGCTGCATCACTGTCATCTGGGTGTCTGTACAAAGCACATTCTTACCCTCTGCTTCCAGAGATTTGGAAGCTCCAGATCAGATTCAGGAACTTCCTAGATAATTCTGATGCTCAGATGGGTTTGGAAATCCTGGAGTTAAATTGCCAACCTCTAAGGTCCTTTACGACTGACTGTAATAGTCAGTGGTTCTTTACAATTAACATATCAAAGTATTGCCCTTGATGTCAGTTTATGTAACATGTGTGAAATTGCACAGTGATTGAATCTTCCATAAAAATAGAAATGAGCTGTTGATTACAGGAAGAATTATTTTAAACATCCAAGAGTTCTCACAAGTATTAAAAAGGAGACCTGGTAGCAAAAAGTATTCAAAATTTTACTCATGTAAAACCCGTAAAACCTCACATTTACATTTACGTATGCCATGTGCCACCAGACTCCCAAAAGTCAGGGTGTGTCCAAATAAGCATTAAAATAAAGAGGAGGGGGGCGGAGTTAGGGAGAATGTTTTCAGGCCAACACTACAGAAAACCCATTGTTGTCATTTTGAAGGTCTTTTTAAATCTGTGATTCTTCACACTCTTTCTCCTTCATTCCTCCACCACAGGTTGCCATAGTTTTGATGACCATCTGTCTTCCAACCAAGATGGTGGAAAAAGTAAAAACGTGGTGAACCTTGGAGCAATCCGACAAGGCATGAAGCGCTTTCAATTTCTGTTAAACTGCTGTGAGCCGGGGACCATTCCTGATGCATCCATCCTGGCAGCTGCCCTGGATCTTGTAAGTTGTTGGAAGAATTTGCTCATCTGGTTCCCCATTCCTATGAATTCTGCTAATGGAGGAAAGCATGACTCACTAATCCTGACCCCAACTGTGGGCTTATGTTTTGTTTTGTTTTGTTTCCTCAGCATCAGTGGCAAAAGGAGGAAGAGAGGTAGTAGTGAGGGAAGAAAAGAAAGGGGGGAAATCTTAATATGTTTTGGGAAATAGAATGTATAACATTATGATTAAAAGTATGTGAGGGCTTTTGGAATCAGACTGCCTGGGTTAAAATTGTGCTGGCATTTACTGGCTAAACTTCTGTAAAATAGAGTCAGAGTAATAATAATATTATAGCTATCTCCTAGGGCTGTTGTGAGGATTAAAGCAGTAATTAGATATAAAGCCCTTAATAAAGGGCTTTACTGAATTATAGTGACTGCTCAATAAAGTGGGTCATTATTATTATTGCACTATTCTTAGTCTTATATCTGTCATGTATTAGTCCTTTAAACTATGAGTCTTGGTTTATCAACTGGTGGGAAAATATGAAGGAAGGATCAATTTAAATTAATTGCACAAAAGTGTATTGAACATAGTGTGGTCCCTATACGTGTACGGGATTAAAGAGTATAAAGTGGATCTTGTTTAGAATGTGTTTTTGTCAGGTCAACTAGGCCCAGATCTGGGTTTTGAACTCAGCTTTTCAACTTCCTTTATTTGTCTTCTGGTTTAATAAACTCTTCATATACTGCATAAATACTTGGAACAAAATACCAAGGAAACATCAAGAAATCTTTTATTTTCAATTAAAAAGTAATAAAGTAGACTTTTATTTTTAAAACACACACACACACAACCTTAAGCTTGCCTATTAAAATGATCCATTTTCCAGGTTTACAACACATGAATAAGTGACCACTGGCCTTCATATTGTACTTGGAAAATCATCCAAGCCTTATATAATCATCCCAACATAATGTAATCCATGATATCTTTTCTGTGACATTTGCAACTTTTGTTCCCAAGATCCTTAGTGACTGCAAGGTATGTGGATTCACTTAAACCTGGAATGCAAATACTATTGTCATCACCAAAAATGATGACTTATCATTACACATGATTTTTCAGTCAGTTTCCCATTCCTAGGTATTGGCCTTTTACAAATATATTTGTGAACTCCAAAATGTTCAGTATATAATGATGTATGCTGTGGTGACTAAAATATAGAATCACAGTGTCCAGGGGAGCTGAGCCTGGTGGCAGTTAGACAACCAAGATGCCTGCCTAAAGCTTGACATGGCAAGAAGCCAATCCCTTGTTTTGTAAGTGGGAGAGTGGTAACTAGCCCGTCACTCATTTGATTCATGCATGGTTCTTCTTAATCACATCTGGATCTATTCCACAAGAAACAGATTTAAATAAATAAATGTAACAAATTAATAAAAAAATATATAAACAATTGAATGTTTAAAAAACAGGTGGGTACATGAACAGCCAGTTCAGCAGAAAAACCAATAGCTAATAAGGTATGCCCCATTTTACTTAGAGTTAAGAAAGGCTCATTACAATGTCCATAAATTCCAATTTTGCAACTATCTGAGCTGCAATGATTAGAACGTGTTGACTGGGTATAAAATACCAGACACCACTACATGGAGTTGGTAGCAGTAGAATCAGCAGGATTTGATTGGGAACAGAAGGAAGTTTTGGAATAACAGGTGATAGTGACAGAGCAATAATGGTGAGTGGAGCACTCGTTGGCCCCTCCCTCAATGGAGTAATTTTGGACAGAAAGTAGTCACAAAGGAGGGGCAGGTCTTAACATATCCATTATATCAAATGACTTGGGTAGTGGAATTAAAAAGCCTGGAGTCAGTGTGGCTTATAAGCTACTCACCATATAATAATTAATTAACTCAACCAATGTCTATTGAGAGCTTCCTATGTGTTGCCAGATCTGGTGGTAGCTGTTAATGATAACAGAACAAAATTCAAAGGAGAGCTTCACTTGCTTTCCACCTTTCCTTATGAAGATTATATTTGTTTAGTGATCTATTTCCCAGACATCCTAATGGTCAGCATTCTAAAGTTGATAAACAAATGAGTAACATTTATTGTGTGCCTACTCTGTTTCCAAAGGGAAAAAAACTAGGAGCTCAGAAAGACCAACTAACAGGCCAGGGCTACAAAGCCAGCACGGGATAGAGGCAGATCTGGAACCTGGGTCTGTCTTCACAGACCCTATATTTTCTACTCCACCATGTTCACTCTCTCATTTAAATATTATATGAGAACACGATAGGAACTTAGTTTTAAACATGCAAAATAATAAATGCTTTATATTTTTTGCCTGATAGTTTAAAAGTGATTAAGAAAGTAAAATGACAGGAGCTAGTTGAACAGCTGCTAAATACACAACAGCAAAAACAGTTGTGCATTAGCACTTCACAGGTGGTTTGAGCTTGAGGTGTTCCAAAGGTAGAGTTGTGTCTCTGTTTGTCTCAATCCTAAAGTCACAACTACTTTGGAAGTTTTTAAAGGAATAAGCCATCAAATTTCTTAAGCAACTGCCCTTTAAGATTAAGAAAAATAATAATAAATCATATCATTTCAACATACTGAGGAAAAGGTGAGAGAAATATATAGGCACAGCTGGCCATACAAATTGGAAAACGATGGGGTAATCAATAGCATTTGGACAACTATCAGTGCAGTAAGTAACTAATGACAGAGATAACAGATTGTCCTTCACTCATTGGAAAGGTCTAGGCCCCACACTTTCCGAGGTCCTGAGCTAAAATCTCCACATCGATATTTATCATTCAATTAATTTATTGAATAGCTTTTCTTATTCACACATTTTTCACTTGAGAGAACAAAAACCCCAAGAACTGAGATGACTTTAGCCAGTGCTAAAACTATCAGCCAGTTTTCTGATTCTCTTCAGGGCTCTTCCAGCAATATCATATGCTTTCTCTGTTAAAAATTTACTTAAATGAATCAGAATGAGTCTCTCTTGATTCATTAAAAATATACTTGCATGTATATGATCACTATAATAAAAAAAAGTTGTGAATGGCCTTTAATGATCCAAAAGCATTTGAATCTTCAAAAGAGTTTTCTTATTACATGGCTACAAATGAAGAATTTATACTAGGAAAAGGTAGATTTTCAACTTTAAAAATTCACACCACATATTCACCCTCTAAAGCAGTAATTTTAAACATTTTGGGGATGTAGATTTTTTTTTTTTAGAATTGAATGAAAGCTATGGAAAGCTTCCCAAGAGAAGTTCAGTTATAGACAAAATTTAGCATACAATACCAGAAGGTTCCTGGACTCCCCCTCAAAGCTATTCTTGTAGCCAAAAATGTTAAGAACTCAATCTTAATTAATGCATTATCACTGGAAAAAATGAGACTCTCTAGTCAAGTAATTGGAATGCTTTTATTAACATTTATTGGTGATAAAGAAACTGAAGAGATAATTGCTTCCTCTGTGGAAAGCTTTAGGATTTATGTATGAAATGTTAGCGTGGGAGAAATGTAAGGCTTGTTACAAAGAGAGCAACACATTTGAGGATTTGAAAAATAACCCCAACAGAATCAATTATTACTTAGTTTCAGAACAGAGATTATTTTTAAAAGAATATTGATGAATACTTGGATAATCAAGTCTCTTGGATGCTGAAATTTCATTCCCTCTCATCAAATGATCTTATATCTGTTATTTCCAATTGCCACAATGCTTAGAGTTTCCAAGGAGATGTAAGACAGGGGTTTCCAAGTGCAGGTACACTCTATTTCTGGCTGTAGTTTGACTCTCACCATTAAGTTAGGTTGAATCTCATAGAAAACTTAACATTTATTTTACTTCCCCCAAATAAAACCAACCCATTAGAGTCTCCTTTTTAACTTGCCTGTGGAACCTACTTTGGCCCTGCTTGACCTTCTCAATATTATAAATCTCATGGTAAGAAATAAAATAAAATAAAAGGAGCTTGATGTTTATAAGCAATGTCTTTTGAGCCTCAAAGTAAAGAGGCATTTTCTGATCATCATAGATGCCAAAGTATCTGCATTGAGTAGTGATGAGCTCTTTGTCACCAGACTGGTGAGGAGGCCAGTGTACAGGGGGCTCAAGAAGTAAGTAATTAATAAGTTCCTTGAATATCTGAGAATCTCTGATTCCAGGTCAAGCCCAAGGAGTATGCAGAGGTCAAAAGTCAGAATTCCAGAGGTCAGAATCAGTGAACATTTAAAGGAGTGCAGTGGTTTTCATTATCAGACACAGAGAGAAGCCAGGTAGAGCTGATTGGTTGACTAAATGGGTTAGTGATGATGGTGATTATGATAGTCACGGTTGTAGTGCTCTTGGTGGCAACAATGGTGGCAAATGTTGTAGAAAATGACAAAAGTAACATTTTTATTATACTTGAAAGTTTATAAGGCGCCTTCACTTTAATTATCTCATTTCTTTATGTAAGAGGAAAGGATGGAGCCAGGAAATGGGCCTAGACAAGGACACACTTAAATTTTGTTTCTCAAGTATAAAAAAGTGAAAGCATTGAAGTCACTTGTGAAATCTGAGAAGTGGACTAAAAGGAAGGGAAATGTAGCTGCATGTGCTATGTGCTTGAATTAAAGTCGAGAGGTCAAAAGTCAGAATTCCAGAGGTCAGAATCAGTAAACATTTAAAGGAGTGCAGTGGTTTTCATTATCAAACACAGAGAGAAGCCAGGTAGAGCTGGTTGGTTGACTAAATGAGTTAGTGATGATGGTGATTATGGTAGTCACGGTGGTAGTGCTCTTGGTGGCGGCAATGGTGGCAGATGTTGTGGCAGAAAATGACAAAAGTAACATTTGTATTATACTTGAAAGTTTATAAAGCACCTTCACCTTAATTATCTCATTTCTTTATGTAAGAGGAAAGGATGGAGCCAGAAAATGGGCCTCAAACATGGACACACTTAAATTTTTTTTCTCAAGTATAAAAAAGTGAAAGAATTGAAGTCACTTGTGAACTCTGAGAAGTGGACTAAGAGGAAGGGAAATGTAGCTGCATGTGCTGTGTGCTTAAATTAAAGTCATATTCTGTGTTTACTGTCATTGGTACAGTTGTTCATACTCCTTGATCCGGGTTAGTGTTCCTCAGGATTACTCCTTCATGTGTGTCTTCTGCTAACTGTATTTTTAACTATTGTCTCCTCTGTATTTGGCTACACTTAATATCTGATCTCATGAGCTTCCTTTTAAAATGTGATTTTCAATGTATTCATGGTTTTAGTCATATACATTTATATGTATAAATATAGATATAAGTACCTATAAGGCTACCTAGTAGATGGAAATATGCATATAGAAATAGAGATGTATATGTAGATCTAAATGACCCAGATGGATACATTGAAGATAGATAGATGACAGATAGATACAATGCAGATGTAGAGACAGATGTAGATATCAATA
>NW_005366455.1:668039-692232 GCF_000412655.1 Myotis brandtii | reverse complement strand
TTCATTATCATATTTTACTTCAACACTTTCCTCCATCTCTTTTATTGTCTGCTTTTGTTGGATGTTGCATTTATATTTCAAGTGCAGCTTAAATACAGTTTTTGCATTATGACATAATATTTATTTCACAAGTTTTCATTGTTTTGTTGCCTTAATCATAAAACTTAACTGTTATTTCTCAAGTTTGAAATTTTCTTCAAAATCAAAAAGGATTATTAAATGAAAGAAATACTAGAAATGTCACTGTTCAAAGTCTTGCCAATATGCAGGTTTTTTGTTTTAAACAACCCTCTTGTCATTATTGTTATGACAAACTTAGGGATAATTGGTTTGATTTTAAGTTTAGAACAGCTCTTTCTCATACTGTTTAGTATAAATGTAATAGATGGAACTATAAGGCATTGTTAAAAATATATGTTTTAGAAAGCACTAATTTCATCTTTAGGCTTATATAATCTACAAGCACAAAAAAGAAAAACAGTTCAAACAAAAGGTATTTATGTCTGTTTTCTATATATTTTAGGTCAATATTCTATCCTTTTTTATCCAGTTTAATATATAAAATGTACATATATATTTCTATTTGCATTGGTAATTTATTAGCATAAATAACACTAATAATAATAATATCAGTTTGGTTTAGGAACAATTTCATAAATATAAGAAAGTCAATGGGAAATAAAAGTCAGTAAGATCACAGAATTCTCCCTAGTTTGTGGGATGGAGAAAACCTAGTCCATGTTAAATTATATAACTTTCTAAGTAGATAGCTTTAGGAGGAAAGATTATATAATTTTTATCCAAACTGGGACACTTTTGAGAGGGAAGGGGAGTGCTATCAACAACTGTACCAGTTAAACAGACATAAACTGGAGCTCTCCAAGGAAAATGAGGCATTTGTTACTATAGGCATGGCCACACTTTCAGGTTCCCTACACCAAATTTATTCACATTGGAACTTAACATCACAAGACTAGTTGGTGACCTGTGCAAATTAACTCCTTTCAATGAAATAGGAATATACTCATAAGAGTAACTGTCAAAGCCATATAATGTGTTCATTTTAAATTTTTTTATTTTAATTTTTGTTAATCCTTCACCTGAGGATATTTTTCTATTGATTTTTAGAGACAGTGGAAGGGAGAGGGAGAGACAGCGAGAGATAGAAACATCAATGTGAGAATGACACATCGATTGGTTGCCTCCTGCACATGCCCGACCAGGGCCAGGGATTGAGCCTGCAACATGCCCTTGACTGGAATCGAACCTGGGACCCTTCAGTCTACAGGCCAACACTCGATCCATTGAGCCAAACTGGCGAGGGCAGATTGTGTTCTTATGTGAATCATATGCAAAGTTGAAGTAATTCAGTAATAACCAAACTAAAATGTTAAATTATTCATTTAACTAGTGATACTCCTATATTATTGAATTTAAAAAAAAATATTATAACCATGAAATGTAGCATAAAAAGCATATTATCATAAATATGTAGAGTTTAAAGAAAAAAAATTAAATGTCACATATACACCACCTACCTTAAAGAATAGGACATTTCCCGTTTCTTTAAAGTCCCCTGTATTTCTTTCCCTGATGACATATCCCTACCTCTAAAATTAATGAATTCTTTGCTCTTTTCTCAAAACGTAAAAGACTGTAGATGGTTTAAACCCCAACTGTTATGCAATTTAATTCTATCTATTTCCTGTTTTAACATTGATAAAGTAAACATTTTATTGATTTTTAGAGAAATTATTTTTAAATTTACCCCAAATCTTAGCAGATTCTTTGCTCACTATTTCACCCTTTATCTCAGACATTCCTTCTAACATCTGTCTCCTTCTGAACTTTTTGAAGTTTCCTTAGTGATGACCAATCTGCAGTAAGTAGCTCTCTCAGCTTCAGTTTTATTTGAACAGGTCTTTATTTTGGTCTCATTCTTAAAAGATACTTTTGCTGGAATTATAATTATAGGCAAACATTTTCTTCCTATACTTCAAAGACATTATCACATTGTCTTCTGGCTTAATTACCTCCCTTTGTGGGTAATCCAGTCCTCCCTCTCCCACTTTAGTTGCTTTCAATATCTTCTCTTTATTATTAATATTTTGCTATTTCAATAAATATTTCTAGTTTATTTTTCTTATTTGAGGTTCATTAAGCCCCTGAATAAAGTAATTGGCATACTACATCTATTCTAAATTTTTTCCAACTATTATTTCTTTAAAGATTGCTTTTTTTCACATTTTCTCTAATTTTTACTTCCATAAATAGAAAATATGTGTGATAGATTTTCTCACTTTATCCTCTGTTTTTGACAGCTGCTCATATTTTTTATTTTTCTTCTCTTTCTATGCTGTAGCTTGGGTAATTTTCTGACATAACTCTTCTATTTTTTCTCATTTTTCAACTGTGTCTAATCTCATGGTTTTTGACCAGGGTAATTTTGCCCACCAGGTGACATTTGGCAATGTCTGGGGGAATTTTTATTTGTCATAGCCTGGAGATTGCTACTGGCATCTAATGAGTAGATACAAAAGATGCTGATTAACATCCCATAAAACAGTATATCTCTCACAAAGAAAGAATTATCTGGCCCAAATGGTCCACAGTGCTAAAGTTGGAAAAACATGACCTAGTCAGCGTTTTAATCTATTCATTGAGTTTTAAATTTTAAGTACTACATTTTTTATTTGTAAAAGTTCTATTTGATTTTTGTTTTAAATTGCCTGGTCAACTTTGATAATCTAATTCAGCACTATACTTTCAATACCCACATTAATCTTTAAATGTATTTGATCCATTATGATTCCAATAACTTCAGTGTTTATGGATTTGATTCTACACTTTGTTGTTTCATCTGACTCTTACTCATGTTGGGTTTTTACGTGTATTTTTAATGTAAGCTTAACTCCTTAGAACTTGACCTGTGAGGATTCTGTGTTAAAAGTAGTGTTACTCAGTGGACCAGAAATATTAGCATCATCTGTGAGCATTAGAAATGCAAAATTTCAGGCCCTGCCACAGATGTACTGATTAGAATACCTGGGGCTGGAGCCAGAGAATGTATTCTATCAATATTCCAAAGTGACCCTTATGCATTCTCAACCGAGCTCAAAAGGTTCGCCATCACTGGGCTAGAGCCAGAGAATGTATTCTATCCATATTCCAAAGTGACCCTTATGCATTCTCACGTTTGAAGACTTGAGAAGTACTGGTATAAAGTATTCCTCCAGAGAGGATTTTTGTTTCTTTCCTCAAGCACCTAGAAACATCACCAACCTAAGATCATTTTTTAAACTATATTTTTTAAGGCAAGAAGCATGGAAATAATGCCCAATCTAGTCCAAACTTATATGAGAATATAGGATTTTGACTAGGAGTTCTCTAAGATTTCCTCCTTTCTCTCTCTCTCTCTCTCTCTCTCTCTCTCTCCACCTCTCTCTCTCTGTCTCTCTCTCTCTCTCTGACTCTCTCTCTCTCTCTCTGTCTCTCTCTCTTCCCTCCCCCCCCCTACACAGAGCCAATGGTAGCTAGACTCTCTCTCTCTCTCTCTCACTCTCACTCTCTCTCTCCCCTACACAGAGCCAATGGTAGCCAGGTAAGCCTACTTCTGTGGAACAAATCTTATTCTCATTCATCCAGTGAGGGTAGGGATCTTGGCTTTAGTAGGACTATATTACCTCACCTCCCATTACACTTGGGCACAGACATCTAACTTGTGGCCCATTGAAAACCCACGCTCTGGTCTCTCGGAAACCCTTGCAGTAAATATTCCTACACTAGCTCACACCCATTCCTCCCACCTCCATGCCAGAATTCTACTTTCTTATCATTTCTACTCGTCACTGGTCTAATATCTCACGTTAAAAACTAAAGCAAAAATAAAATGAAGAATTTTTTGGATATTTTATCCAGTATTTTAAGTGTCTAAATCAGAAGTTTGTCTTCACACCTAGTCCATCATATTGTCCAAAACAGGAGTCCTCACTTGGTTTTTAAAATACTTACCCAAAATATTTGCATGATCTGAGTAAGTGTTAAAATGACCAGCCATCCAGACTGTGTACTGAATAGCAATATCTGCCGGTAGCCTGACAACAGAATCATCTCAGGTGCCCGGAGCTACTGTAGAAATGGCAGAGCAGGGGCGGCCTGTCAGTTAAAGATCTCAGCCAGGCAGAGAACTCAGAACAGTCATAAACACTGGCTCTCAAGCACATGCCTCCAGCAAACTCTGTTCCAATGCACAGAGCAACCGACAACAACTGCTTCTTCCCACCGGTTTTCAATAAATAGGTATCCTGCACCAGCAAGGGCTTTATATATTTTGGTAGGGCAATAAGAAAAAAATTATGTAATTCTCCAGGGGCCAACATAAAATATTCATTCTTTGAAAAGTTAGTTCCTGTTCAGGGTTGTTATATGAGTTCTCAGGATCGGTCAGGGTTTCTCCTCACATATTAAGTTTAGATAGAGTCCTCCAGGGAAAGAAATGTATGCAATTATAATCTTCAGTTAACCATCGGCTCGTGGTAACAGTATTTTATAGGTCCCCAGGCAAAATAAAGCGCAGCTGTTTGAATTAGTATTCCAATTCTCTGCTTCACTTTCATAAAGGAAACATTCAATATGCATAATGATCTTATAAAATGCAGGGAAAAAAGTGACAAAGTCAAGGGAAAGTAGCCTGGCAATGGAAGTTTTCTAGTTGTGGACTGTTAGAGAAATCCAAGGTGCATAATGACAGGACATTTTGTCGTTTTAACTAGACTACTCTCTCGTCCTTGCAGGAACATCTTATATAAGATTGAATCACCTGAAATTGTCAGTATTTGATGATTTTTTGTTTTTAATCCTCACCTGAGGATATTTTTCCATTAATTTTTAGAGAGAATAGAAGAGAGAGGGAAAGACAGAGAGAAATATGGATGTGAGAGAAACGTATCAATTGGTTGCCTCCGACAGGAGCCCCAACCAGGGCCTGGGAGGAGCCTGCAACTGAGGTACGTGCCCTTGACCGGAATTGAACCCCGGGCCCCTTCGGTCTCAGGCCGATGCTCTATCCACTGAGCAAAACTGGCTAGGGCAGTATTTGATGATGTTTGACCTTCAATCTTAGACATTCCATATGGTTCTGCCTAATATTTTATCTTCCCAGTTATAATTGATTCTTTCTTGCCTGGGACCTATGAAGTTGTGATGGAATGGGTAGAAGCTGTCCTATGGCCTAGTGGGTCGTAACAAGGCGGTCTGACAGAGATGCTAATAAGAAAGAAGAAAGTGAACTCTGCCTGGTTTTCTTTCAGGATCATCAGCAAAATTCTCTGTGGTGTCAAGTGTTTGGATGTTCACTCGTAACTATGCCTCTGATACTCTGTGGTTCTTTTCAGCCATGCAGCATTCTTCCGATTCATTTTTCTCCATTTGTGCTGTCTGTCTCTGTGATGTGAATCCATCCCTATCCATTCTGTCATGCCTCCATTTTTTGCTGCTTCTTCAGATTGCACTGAGCCGTAAGAGGTAAGCTCCATCAGAGGAGGAAAAATGTGACTTCCCTTTATGTCCAGGAAGCATCCTTTGTCCGTGGTATTCCATAACCCTGCTTCTAAAATTCATTCTTTCTGAACTACACTTTGAAAGATGCAAGAAAAATAATTCCCCACAGCCACACCCACACTAGAATGCCTTGAATATTTTCTACACATTCTGTGACGTCCGTGCTTGTTTCTAAGCATCTTCTGCAAGGATGCGCATTAAAGTCCTTAGCTTTGTACCTCAACATCTCCCTCAGTTGTCTGTATAGTAATATGCACACCACAGTGCCTGAGAAATTGATATTTCTTACTGCCATCTTGACAGTAGGATTCCCAAGCCTGTTTGCATCCACCAGGCTCGTGAGGATTATAATAATAGGCAATATCTGAATTACTCTGTGTCATCATCCCCTAAAGCAGACAGGGATATTTCCAAATGTTTTACTGGGTTTGGTAATTTACATGGATCAAATTCATCAGATAAGAACCAACCCTCCCCTTAATGTTGAGCTGTAGAGTTAATGGGAATTGTTTTCATATTGTTCTCAATTCCTTTCACAAACATAGATTAGGATTTCCTAGGGCTGATAACCAATAATATCTACATTTTATCATAAGTTTTTGAGAGCAGAGATTGAAAGTGCTTTTCATTCAAAACACCTTGACTTTCCTAAGCAAATAAAACCAATTTTTTTCTAAACAAGGCAAGCCAAGGTATATAGGAAGCCTCATGCAGCACGATTCGGGTTGTTTATTGATTTATTGTTAACCTCTCAGGCCATCTAACAGTTAAGGCAATTAAAGGATCCTCTGCCCAATACATTTGAGTTAGGCTAAATTTCTCCCTCGCTGATCCTGAAGAGCCAGGGTTCATAGCATAATGCTCTTTCTAGTAGTGTTGTTTCTATCTTCCTGTCACTAAACAATGAATCCCATTGCTTCTTATTGGGAACATGTCAAAATGGGTCAGGCTAAGAAGAAATTGCACCACTCGCCTTGCCCTACAGACTGGCACTCATATTTAGAGACAGATGTTCCAGCCTTTTCCAGAGACAGAGGACCATATCTGAGATCTTTAATAGAAGACATATTTAATACAAGAAAAGAGTGTAGATGTTCAGTCTGTATATTATGGCAGCACAATGTTTATAAGGTTTGATGCAGAAAGTCATTTGACCCTTGGCAATCTCAGGTCTGTGATCTGCTACCAAGTCTTGGCAACAACACAGTTGACGATGGATTCTCACCATTAGTGCTCATCTTGTATTCTGCCTTTTCACCTGAGTTTACTTTGTGTGTCCTGATAATTTATCCTATGCTTGGTAAAATTAAGTTTGTTTAGAAATATATTTCTTATTGGAATTCTTCTTGATGGCTTCACTGAAGTTGTAGACAATGAGAAAATACGGGCTAACTTTACTTGAATCATCCAGTGTGTTTGGATACTATCGTACTCAAAAGTATGAAGTAACCAGCCAAGGTATGAAGTAGCCTAATGGGGGATGGGATTAAGGAAGACTTCTTAAAGGAGGTAACTAAACTGAATCTTAAAAGTGGAAATTTGCCAGATGGAAAAGGGGTTTAAAGGCTCTGTGAGCCATGGGAACAACAAATGGAAAGGTATGAGATGTCATATTTGGGAGACTTACCAGTCTGATATAATTGGACGACAGAGTACTTGAGATAGGGATAGAAGGAGAGAGAAACCAAATGTCAAAGATTGGGTATCATTTTTATTTTATGATTGAGATAGGGGGAGTTGGTAATAGATTTTAAATGGGAAATGATGTGATCATGTATTTGTGTTTTAGACAATAACATTACTTGCCATTAATGTCCCACTTTTAAGCAATGACTTTCTACATTCTAGAAACCATCTTTTACCAAGATTCATATGAGTTTAAATTAAGACAATGTAGATACCAAAGAGGAACTAGCATAGACCTGGGCACCAGAGAGACCTGGGGTTGAATCTTCTGTTCATCCTTTCTCAGCTATATGATAATGGAAAAATCATACCATATTTTGAAAAATGAGAATATTATTTCTAGATCATAAAGAGTTATGATAATTAAGAATTACAATACACAAAAATTAATTAGCACGTAACTGATACTCTCAATAATATTAGCCCTTTTTTTGACATTATGGATCAATGCATAATAACACTATTGCTTGAAATGAAGAAAAAAGTTTCCATTTTAAAACCTGTGGTTACTAAGCAACCTATGGTTATTAGGTAATTCTGAGGTGATGGCTAATACTGTGATTTTTTTTTTAACTGGCCCAAGTTGCTTGAAGTGAAGAAAAAAGTTTCCATTTTAAAACCTGTGGTTACTAAGCAACCTATGGTTATTAGGTAATTCTGAGGTGATGGCTAATACTGTGATTTTTTTTTTTAACTGGCCCAAGTCAAAGTATGCATTCATTGTTGAAGTGTATATTTTTGCAACCTGTTGACCTTCTATGACAAAGTTAACACTCCTTCCTTTATTAAACTTTTTTTAGCTTGTTAAGAGGTCAGTAGATATCCAATCCTTACCAGTTTCTGGGTAGCAACTGAAAGTTGTTCTTTTATCTTTCTAGTAGTGTTGTTTCTATCTTCCTGTCACTAAACAATGAATCCCATTGCTTCTTATTGGGAACATGTCAAAATGGGTCAGGCTAAGAAGAAATTGCACCACTCGCCTTGCCCTACAGACTGGCACTCATATTTAGAGACAGATGTTCCAGCCTTTTCCAGAGACAGAGGACCATATCTGAGATCTTTAATAGAAGACATATTTAATACAAGAAAAGAGTGTAGATGTTCAGTCTGTATATTATGGCAGCACAATGTTTATAAGGTTTGATGCAGAAAGTCATTTGACCCTTGGCAATCTCAGGTCTGTGATCTGCTACCAAGTCTTGGCAACAACACAGTTGACGATGGATTCTCACCATTAGTGCTCATCTTGTATTCTGCCTTTTCACCTGAGTTTACTTTGTGTGTCCTGATAATTTATCCTATGCTTGGTAAAATTAAGTTTGTTTAGAAATATATTTCTTATTGGAATTCTTCTTGATGGCTTCATTGAAGTTGTAGACAATGAGAAAATACTTACTGGGCTAACTTACTTGAATCATCCAGTGTGTTTGGATACTATCGTACTCAAAAGTATGAAGTAACCAGCCAAGGTATGAAGTAGCCTAATGGGGGATGGGATTAAGGAAGACTTCTTAAAGGAGGTAACTAAATTGAATCTTAAAAGTGGAAATTTGCCAGATGGAAAAAGGGGTTTAAAGGCTCTGTGAGCCATGGGAACAACAAATGGAAAGGTATGAGATGTCATATTTGGGAGACTCAAAAGTCTGACATAATTGGGTGACAGAGTACTTGAGATAGGGATAGAAGGAGAGAGGAACCAAATATCAAAGATTGGGTATCGTTTTTATTTTATGATTGAGGTAGGGGGAGTTGGTAATAGATTTTAAATGGGAAATGATGTGATCATGTATTTGTGTTTTAGACAATAACATTACTTGCCATTAATGTCCCACTTTTAAGCAATGACTTTCTACATTCTAGAAACCATCTTTTACCAAGATTCATATGAGTTTAAATTAAGACAATGTAGATACCAAAGAGGAACTAGCATAGACCTGGGCACCAGAGAGACCTGGGGTTGAATCTTCTGTTCATCCTTTCTCAGCTATATGATAATGGAAAAATCATACCATATTTTGAAAAATGAGAATATTATTTCTAGATCATAAAGAGTTATGATAATTAAGAATTACAATACACAAAAATTAATTAGCACGTAACTGATACTCTCAATAATATTAGCCCTTTTTTTGACATTATGGATCAATGCATAATAACACTATTGCTTGAAATGAAGAAAAAAGTTTCCATTTTAAAACCTGTGGTTACTAAGCAACCTATGGTTATTAGGTAATTCTGAGGTGATGGCTAATACTGTGATTTTTTTTTTAACTGGCCCAAGTCAAAGCATGCATTCATTGTTGATGTGTATATTTTTGTAACCTGTTGACCTTCTATGACAAACTTAACACTCCTTCCTTTATTAAATTTTTTTTAGCTTGTTAAGAGGTCAGTAGATATCCAATCCTTACCAGTTTCTGGGTAGCAACTGAAAGTTGTTCTTTTATTTTTTCAGACACATCTTGACATGACAAGATGGAGCCACATGTTTAATTTTCTGAAATGCTCAGTTTTTTATTTATCAATGAAATAATTCCTCTTTATCAGACATTTTCAATTAAAGCTATGCCAGTTTAAATGGACTTTGGTCTGTTATTCATGACAAAGTGGGGGGAAAAAGACTAACTCAACAAAATCTAGTAAGCACTTCCTTTTCTTACTAGCCAACATGCTCAGAGCAGTTGTATTTTCCTGGAGTGTGTGGATGGTCATAGACAATAGATGATTGCTGGAACAAAATCACTACTGGCACCCTTGATTAGATAAGACTAGTTCTAGAAATTGAATATTTGTTTGCTTCATGTCAAAATGTTAGGTTTAAAAAAGCTGCATATTTAAAACCTTATTAAAATGTATTTCACTTTCATATTCAAATCCCAGCCACCTCCTAAATATGCAAAGAGAATCATGAAATTACTTGAGATTCTGCAAAAGGGGAAAAATAAACACAGAAACCTACTTTAAATGTCTAATTCTTCAATATCCAAATGTGCCTTCAGGGATTCATTTTCCAGATTTCCCACTAATGTGTTAGCCACACTAATGCTACCCTGGGAAATACAGCTCAACCAAATAAAAAACTCAAATAAACTAAGAGTACATAGTAATTCCCTTAAGGTCAACTTATCATTCATTAATCCCACATTGGTCATTCACTCAGGAAGCCCCTGTGGTAGCCAGAGCAGCACTGTTCCTGGAATGCGCCCGATTCGTTCACCGCTGCAACCGTGGCAACTGGCCCGAGTGGATGAAAGGCCACCACGTGAATATCACCAAGAAAGGCCTGTCCAGGGGCCGGTCTCCCATCGTGGGCAACAAGCGGAACCAGAAGCTGCAGTGGAACGCTGCCAAGCTCTTCTACCAATGGGGAGACGTGAGCTTTTCATTTTCTTCCATAAAAATCAGGGTGCTTGAGTGAAGTGAAGACGTTTTGTGTGTTTGTTTGTCTGGGAGACAATGCATTGAGTATCTGTTCTATGCCAGGCACTGAACTAAACAGTTTAGGGGAAAATAATCTTAATTCATTGAATGCTCCCAATACGTCTATGAAGTTAGACATTATTATTCCTCTGTCTCCTTCCCTGGTCCTCTGCTTCCTTCCTGCCTATAGACGTGTTTTCCCAGGATAGCTTGTAATTTCTTTCTGTGTAATTTCCCCCAGGGTTACATGTATTCCTGTGTTTTTAACTATTAACTCGGTGGCAGCAGCACACACTTCTCTATCCATAACACTTCAGATCCCAGGCCAGTATTGTCAACTGCACGCTGGGCTTCCTCTCAATACTCATCTGACCAAAATAAAACTGTTCTTCCCATATAAGAACACCCCCGTCGGCAACCCCTCCTAAAATTTCTATTTTTATTAACGATTGCACCATCATCTAAAATGGCAGCCTGTGAACATATTCCAAACCTCCTTCCCTTATTGATTCCACCCCCTTCACATCACTGATGCCCCTTGAGGCTGGATGACTAAAGCATTTTCCCATTTGGTCTCCTCCCCAAGTCCTACACACTGCTAGTAAAATGATCTCCCTAAGGCTTAGCCCATCTAAAAGCAGAACATTCATACTTATCTGCCAGCCTCCAGACTTGCCCCCTCCAATTCATTCTCCAAACTGCTGTCAGAGGGATTAGATGAAAATGCAAATCAGATGGTGCTTCCTACCCACTTGTAATGCTTCAATGGCCCTTCTTTTCTCTGGGGATGAAGCCCAAATTGCTTAGCCCGGCATCACTGTTCTCTCCACAACCTTTGTTCAAATCATATCAAGATTATGGATGAGGAAGGCAAATGAACTACTCTAAAGAATATTTATCTTAATCCTTTGCATCTAAGAGGTGTGTGATAATAATAAGTTGTTACATTAATTTTTTTATTTCTATTGAATTCAGAGAAGAAGGGGAGGGAGGGAGGGAGAGAGAGAGAAACATCAATGATGATAGAGAATCAACGATTGGCTGCCTTCTGTACACCCCACACTGGGGATCGAGCCCATAACTCAGGCGTGTGCCCTGACTGGGAATCGAACCATGACCTCCTGGTCCATAGGTCAACACTCAACCACTGAGCCATGCCAGCTGGGCTGTTACATTAATTTTTGAAAGCAGGCTACATGGTTTGTCTTTGAATTTCTAGGCAAGTGGGGCAGTATCCCTCGAATGACTGATAAGGTTTCTCCCCCACTCAGAAACTACCTTTCATCATCCTTCAGAATGTAAAATGAAGTTAAGCTTCAAGAACTGCTTACCTTTCCAGCCTTCCTGCACATTAATTCCTCTTACAAAACTGTGCTTCAACCAGGTGGCTTATTTGTCAGTCTCTGAACACATCAGTTTAGTTCCCTGAATATGGATCTTTTGGAACTCTCTATTTGGACTATCCACTCGTTCCCTTCCCCATCCCCCAAAACACCAATTCTTCACAAATCTATTGCAATGAGACTTTCCATGATTCTCTGAACTGAATCCAAGCTCTCCATCTTCTGAACTAATGAAGTCTTTTCACTACTTAATCTGTTATTTCGGTATATTATTACCTCCCCAATAGACCAAGCATGTCAAACTCAAAGGCTAACACAGGCCAAATAAACAAAGTTTAAGTTTATGTGGGCTGCAAAAAAACAAAAGCTTCAATTTTCATAGCAACATAGGTTTATTTAGAAAAGTATAGCATAAGAAAAAAGAACAAGAGCAATGATAAAATTAATGTTTTCTTCTTGACACATAGCATCCCTTCTCTGCTACTATCTTTCCTACTTCTGGGGAAAGCTTGTTTGCAGTGATTCCTTTCAAAACTGACCCAAGGTGAATGTCAGTAATTCTGGATCTGACAGGAGACTTAATTTCCCTTCATAATTATAAATAACTGCTCACACTGTTATATTGAGTGGGCCGCGAGTTTGACATGCTTGCCAATAGACTATAAGCTCGGTGAGGGAAAGAGCAAAAGACATTGAATCAAACACCCTGTCTTGTGTTTGAATCGCAGTTCACAGCTTGCTAAGTAACCCTGAGCAAATCTTTCAATCTGTCTAACCTTCCAATTCCCAAACATTGATCCTTCTGTATGAAGGCATTTAGTATTACCCCAGAGAAGTTCATTTTTTAGCAACCCTTTAACTTTTGGGAGCTGTGGGTTTAACTTACACCATTTATTTTCACATCCTGGGAGGATTGATATGGAATCTTTCCCCTTTGGACCTCACTATTCAGCTTGTGGGCTCCATTCTAGACTCACGTTGCATGCACCCACCTTTGGAGGGATCTCCAAAGTAGTAACATCAGGACAAAGATTTTTGTTGAGGTGGGGTTTTTTGTTTTTATTGTTTTCTTTGCTTAAAACATCCCAGGCTAGTGGCTAAAATTTTAGGATCCTGTGATATCTGTTTACATGGCTTGCTTTCTTTTCATGTGGTTTTTCTTATTCCTCTCTTAATTACAGAGTTTGAGGAGACCTTTTTGTTTCCAAAGAGTCAAGATACTCAAGCAGCTTGCATTTTTATTTAAAGAATTCCGGACATACCTTTGTATGCCAGTTTCCACTAGTGGGTGTAATTTCTTGTATGTCCAGAATTTAGTAACTTTTCTAATTATTTGAAAAGAATGTTACAAGAAGAAAGGAAAGATTTAGCTGGAATTTTAGTCTTACTAGTACACAGAGTAATCCACCTGTCAAACTCCAAGCTCATTTTAGCTATTTCCCTAACTTTTCTTCCTGGGCTTGTGTTCCTTCCACTGTTGCATACGGTATATAATTGGAATATAAAATAAATTAGATAAAGGTAGTTTATTTTTTCTCTTCTTAGGGAAAATTCCTTAATTATTAGTTCCATTAATACCTTATTTAAAAAAAACACAATATTGCCCATGTGCTGAGTTATTAAAAGTTATATTTCCAATAGTGATGTTGGGTATTAATTCAGAGTATCATGGAGGAGGGAACAAATTCTATAAAAAAGACAATCAGTGCATACATAATGGCAGATAAAAATAAAATTGCAGTACCAGAATTCTTGCCAACCTCCAAACTCATTAGCATGACAATGACATTCTCATAAAATAGCATGATCAGGAGTACTCTGAGGAAGGGTGACTTCTTATTTTTACTGCAACAAAATCTTCCATGAAAGACTGCAATACACCCGTATATGAGACCTATAAAATAAATGACCCTTAGGTAAATGAAAATATTTTCACTGAGTAAATGGGAAAAAAAATTCTATGAGTATACCAAAGTATCATCCTAGTTCCTGCAAGTATTTAGTCTGAATGACCGTGGAGATAGCATCAGCGCCTTCCATCTCTGGGTTTCCACATTAGAAAACCTGGTGGTAGCAACACTATGGCAAACAGGGGAGGCTTATGCTGGAGGAACTTCCCACTCCTTTGTTGTTTATGTCCTCTGTATGTGACAGCCTACTTTACAGTCTAATCTACTTCGTGCTGTTTCTTTTTCCCCCTCCATGGTAGGCAATTGGCATCCGATTGAATGAGCTGTGCCACGGGGAAAGTGAGAGCCCAGCCAACCTGCTGGGTCTTATTTATGATGAGGAGACCAAGAGGAGACTGAGAAAGGAGGATGAGGAGGAAGACTTTTTAGATGACAGTAAGGAGACTCCCTTTACTACAAGAGCCCCTGCTTGTAAGAACCTCTGCTTTAGGAGCACTTAATATTTCTCTTTCCTCTTCCATATTCTTACCACCTTCCCATGTCTCCCCACTGCGCCTTTCCCCCTATTCCCTGTGTATGGATGTAAAGCATGTGCATAAAGCCACACAGAGGAGAGGGCAAGAACCGGAAAGAAGAGACTAGAAGAGACTATAGACAGGGGCAAAGAGTTGCAGGCCATCTGGAACTTCCATCGCTTTGTAGTCTCTGACTCATATTATTACACAAAGATTCGTATTAGGCTTCTCTGAGAAAATTAAGCTGTGGAATATTACTGTCTCAAGGGGAGTTTGGTCAGATTTTGTATTTTATTATTGCTTTTGGAGATTAAAAAATAAAATAAAAGTTATACCAAACAAAATTGAACATGACATACTTTCCAGATCACTAACATATTGTAATTTTTAATCAGAGTATAATGCAGCATTTGACATTAAATTGAATTATTAAAAGATTCACATTGTTAGAACTATGAATATCTTCTACACTGTAGTGATGTATTAAAATTATAATTGAGTTCTATCATAGAAAAATAGAGGCAAAGATTGCTGTACATCTCTCTCCAGAACCATTTTGTGCACATATGTGTTCTATGCCATATGAGCTTGTATGTATGTGCACCACTGCCTTTTATCGATCATAAAATTCCAATGTGATCATGGAATCAGTATCATTATTTGAAGACAATGAGGCCTCTTCCTCTTGACCCTCCCTAGTGGGTTGAAACTCAAACTCCCTGATTATGTCTTAAGGGTTGTCCCTCGTTAGGTGATGCCAAACCTACTACATCCTTGTAGTCATAGAATATAAAGACTATATGTCATGGCTAGACTGTAACATTAGACAGAACTGAATAATAATAAAAAACATATTGTCTTCTTTTTCACTTTTATATCAAAGATTTTTAAAAATAATTTTAAGACATTTTGCTCTTTCTCAGCCCTCAAATGAGAGATATCAAAGATTTTTAAAAATAATTTTAAGACATTTTGCTCTTTCTCAGCCCTTATCAAATGAGAGAAAATTTCTTGACTTAGTTGTTGACAAAACACCAAATTCTGACATCAGTCTTTCAGTCTAATGGTGATAGTTGCCCCAATGATTTCATTAAGTTCATAGTAGTCTAGCCTCTCCTAGAATGACTCATGGAACTGGGTCTGATTTGTAGAAGGCCTTTAGGAGTATGCAATAATCACAGAACCTATTGAAGGCCTGCCAGAAGACATCCCTAAACTGCCCTGGATCTCTCAGGGGTCATTCAGAACAGCGAAGAGCCAAGGCAACATCAGGTGGACATATCCTCATAGACCAAAATGACCTTGAATCTTCATGAGACCACCTAAGTACCATTTACCAGTATGTTATACCTGGTATATTAGCTTTTCTGTGAGCTTATGCATCACTCAGTCCTTGTTCATTGTAACAGAACATTTGAGATGATAGTTATGTGAGGCCTTGGACTAAGACCAAGCTCATTGTGTATAGGACAGACAAGAAGAATCTAGATGAAAACTCAGAAGTAAAAGGACAGATCCATAAGTTTATACTAAATATCTAGTCTTTAATTATTTTTAAAAAACCATTACACATCCAGGTAATTTCTAGAGTCATGTAGCCTCCATCAAACATAGATTGGAATGTCTGGTTTCATTGAACATTCAAGTCAATACATAGCTCATCCTGCATTTAAAAGATAATCATGGTGCATACACATATCAGTCTGGAAATTCTAAAGGAGTTTGTCTCTTACATTTTTAAAAAGAGGCATTGTGCCCGGCCAGCATGTCTCAGTGGTTGAGCATCGACATGAACTGGGATGTAACAGTCTAATTCTAGGTCAGGACACATGCCCGGTTTGTGGGCTCAATCCCCAGTGTGGGGTGTGAAGGAGGCGGCCAATCGGTGGTTCTTTCTCATCATTAATGTTTCTGTCTCTCTCTCCCTCTCCCTTCCTCTCTCAAATCAATGAAAATATATTTTTTTTAAAAAGAAAGGTGCTTTGCTTAAAATAAATAAATAAATAAAATTAAAAGAGGCAATATTCCCCAGCCACATGCTACCTTTGGAGAGAAAATACTGGTCTTCATGAGGAAACAATAGCCAGTTATCTTCAGAAAGACCATAATTTCCTCCTACTGTCAGTATATACCATGAAGTATATATTATATTCAATTAAGAAAGCCTACTACATGGGAAATATTTTAGAGGTATTTTTAGCAATGTTGCTATGCAATGATATTGCTTGCTCAATGATTTAATTCATTCAAAATAGATAACCAGGGCATGTGCCCTGATCGGGAATTGAACCGTGACCTTCTGGTTCATAGGTTGACGCTCAACCACTGAGCCATGCTGGCTGGGTGATAACTGCTTCCTTTTATGAGAGACAGAACTCTGCATAGCTTTGGTCTTCTTTTTAAGTAATCAGTGTATTTCTGCTTGATTTGTGATGATATGTATCTGAGAGTTTTAAATCCTGAGAATTTAAAAAGTCTCTATGGTACCAATTTGGACATTATCTGCCTTTAGAGAAAAATCCATTACTTGAACTATGGTGAATGCAATGTTTTGCTCATTTAAAGATCAGTATGCTTTGGAGCAAAGGAGGATATTTGCATACTTTTAGTGTAGCTATACTTTAATATGACAGGCTAACTTGCATCAATTGGATGAGAGAGGTGATCAAGCATGTCTTATCAATGCTACAGAAACATATCTAGCCCTGAACTGAACCAACTTCACTGTCCTCAGAATATCAAGAGAGATGTCTCTGATAAAATGAATCAGCAAGACCTTTAGTTTCAAATCGACTCCACCGCCATGTATATAGTCTAAATCTGATTGAATAGCGATATGAAAATCTTTCAAAACTGCTTTCCCATTTCTGTTTTCATCAAAAGGCTGCATTTTGTTACTCTACGAGGCAGTAAGGAGAATAATTTAGTTCTTGATTGCTATTTTAATACTGGGCACTTGTTATAGAATTACAAGCTGGAAAAAGAGAGAGGTCTGTTAATGTACAGATTGTGGTAAAGGGAATAGGTAAATTGAACATGTATAGGTAACATTCTCATACGCACTTTCATTTTGGACATGTTTAGGTAACGTTCTCATATGCAATTTGATTTTACACATGTGTAGCTGTTTCCATTAAACCACGCCTCTCTGTATTTTAGTTTGTGGACTCATGAAAGAACTCTCATTCCACAGGTACTGTGAACCCCTCTAAATGCGGCTGCCCCTTTGCTTTGAAGATGGCAGCATGCCAGCTGCTGCTGGAGATTACCACCTTCCTGCGAGAGACCTTTTCTTGCCTGCCCAGACCACGCACTGAGCCTCTGGTGGTAAGAAAAGCATGCATGTTAACAACCAGGCTACTTGGAGAGAGTAAGACATGTAACCAGGTTCTGAGTATGCACATTTTCTTCAAATGCCCGATGGCCAAATGTATGATATAATTCAAAATTCAACCAAGAGGTTTTCTTTGTTTTTAAATTAAATTTATTGGGGTGACATTGGTCGACATGAACATATAGGTTTCAGGTGTGGGTTTCTATGTTACAAGATCTGTATATTACATCATGTGCCCATACAAGATCTGTATACTGTACCATGTGCCCACCACCCAAAGTCAAATCTTCTCATGTAACCATATATGAAGACCCCCTTCTCCCCCCCCACCCTCTTCCTTCTGGCAACCACCATACTGCTGTTTGTGTTCATAGGTTTCAGTTTTGATTCCCACATATGAATGAAATCATATGGTTCTTAGCTTTTTCTAACTGACTTATTTCACTTAGCATTATGTTCTCAAGGTCCATTCATGTTGTTGCAAATGGCGCTACTTCCTCCTTTCTTATGGCTGAGTAGTATTCTATTGTGTATATGTACCACATCTTCTTATCCAGCCCTCTATCGTAGGACACTTTGGTTGCTTCCATGTCTTGACCACCGTGAGTAATGCTGCAATGAACAAAGGGGTGCATATATCTTTGCAAATACATGCTTTCAAGTTTTCCGGGTATATTCTGAGGAGAGGGATTGCTGGGTCATATGGTAGCTCTATTCTTAATTTTTTGAGGAATCACCAGACTGCTTTCCATAGTGGTTGTACCAGTCTACATTCCCACCAGCAGTGAATGAGGGTTCTCTTTTTCCACAACCTCTCTAACACTTGTTATTGCTTGTCTTGTTAATAATGGCTACTCTAACAGGTGTGAGGTGGTATCTCATTGTAGATTTTCATATATAAAAATAAAATTTGCTCTATTAAAAAATAACTCTCAAGTTGACCTTGAAATCCCAAAAGATAGCACCACTGGGAAAACTGTTTGATTACTGTCAGTAATGCTACAATGTCTAAGAATGTGTAGGTTCCTTTACACCACAAGCTGTGAGGAGTTTTCTGGCCATCATTTTTTAGAAATCCCTGACAGATTTGTTAATACCTACTGCTCATAAATCCATATAGAAGTGTGCTTCCAGTGAGTTTTCTTATTTAAATTATAGGCAAAAGACTTCTTCACCGGCCAGTGTGGCTCAGTAGTTGAATGTCCACCTATGAACTGGGAGGTCATGGATCAATATTTGGTCAGGGCACATGCCTGGGTTGTGGGCTTGATCCCCAGTTTGGGGCGTGCAGAAGGCAGCTGATCAATGATTTTCTCATCATTGATGTTTCTATCTCTCTCTCCCTCTCTCTTCCTTTCTGAAATCAATAAAAATATATTTTTTTAAAAAGTCTTCTTTTAGCATTTAGCATCTAAACATCCCCAAACATATATTTTATTCCTGCAGCATTTCTTATGGATGGGCAGAAAAAGACAACTACACACACACACACACGCACACACAGAGACACACATATAAAAACATATACTAAAACACACAGGCACACACACACTCTTGTACCATCAGGGCCTGTTTTTTTTTAAAAAATAAAAACACTGTGTAATAGCTAGAGTCTTGAGAGAGCATATAGGACAAGGACACACCTCAGAGCCGATTGTTTTGGGCCCTTAGTTCTCTAATAGGCACTGAGTCTCCAGTGGTTCTTTCAATGTAGGCGTCATCCAGCCAGAGCTGAGGAACTAGACAAGTTCTTTTCTTCCCTTTACACAAGGCTCACACTACTCTACCAGAAAAAGTGTTGCACTAACAGTCTATGTCAGTGGTTCTCAACCTTCCTAATGCCGCGACCCTTTAATACAGTTCCTCATGTTGTGGTGACTCCCAATTTCATTGTTACAGATTGAACATAATTAAAGCATAGTGATTAATCACAAAAACAATATGTAATTAATGTGTTTTCTCATTTAAGCAAATTTTATAATCTACCAGCTCTCCCAATATTTCAACCGAATGCAGCATGAGCAAGGCCATACTCTAATCCTGGTGGGGCCAAAAGAATTTCTGCTCTGGGATTCCTGAGTGGTGCCTCTCTCTCTGGTCTTCCATGTCTGCAAACCCTGTTTCCTCACACTAACACATAAAATGGAAGGCCATACTCTAATCCTGGTGGGGCCAAAAGAATTTCTGCTCTGGGATTCCTGAGAAGTGCCTCTCTCTCTCTGGTCTTCCATGTCTGCAAACCTTGTTTCCTCACACTAACACATAAAATGGATATTTTCAAGTTGGAAACATGTCTGGGCAAAATGTATGTTTGTAAGAGAAACATATCCACATTTGGAATGTGAAACTACATGATTTGGATATTGAAAAAAACAGTTTTTCTACTGTTCTTACTTAATTTTATGTTAACCTGGGCCTCTAATTTTCTGAATTAACTTTACTATTATATTGAAACTACTCTATAAAATCGAATCAAGACCACCATTTAACACATATGTGTAGTTCAAAATCAAGTATGATAAAATATCTGGTCTGTAAGAATCTGTCAGTGTTATCAACATTCTGATTATACTGGTCTTCATGAAAGCACAGTAGTGTATCTATTTTTTTTTAAATCCTCACCTGAGGATATTTTCCCATTGATTTTAGAGAAAGTGTAAGAGAGAGGGAAAGACAGAGAGAAACATCGATGTTAGAGAAACACACTGATTGATTGCCTCCTGCATGGGCCTGGGCCGGGGAGCAGCCTGCAACCGAGGTACGTGCCCTTGACCAAAATTGAACCCAAGACTCTTTGGTCCACAGGCGGACACTCTCCACTGAGCCAAACTGGCTTGGGCAGCAGTGTATCTATTTTTAAGTTTTCAGATTTTTATTGGCCACCATTTTGACCTGTTGGGATTTAAAAAGAGAACCTTAAAGTTTGATTCCATTGTTTTTGTTTTCCTTCCAATTTCTATAAAGCTATCATTTAATGACCCTTATTATTACAACAAATTTATTTTTTAATCAGTCACATCTTTTAAAAATTACTGTATAACTGGCAGGCCAGTAGGAAATGCCAAGAAATTAATTTAAAACAGAGCCTGCAGTCATTCAGGCAATGAGAGGAAAGTTTTCACTGCTATATTGCCTTTAGCAAGGTCTCAGAGATCTTTTATTCATTATATTGGGATTTTCACTGTCAAGTGTAGTTTTATGTATTTTGGGAGGATATGACCTTGATAAGATAAACGAGAAAGAAGCTTTTTTCATGCATAATTGATTTAAATATAGTTGATGGTAAAAACAAAAACAAAAACCACCTCAAATTACGTTCTAACCTACCATAGAAAAAGCAATGAGTATCATAAAACTATCTTACCAACACAGATGCTGAAAATGCTTGAAATTATTTTTTAAGAAATTATATTAATAGTGAATCTATCAGGCTAAGCATAAATACCACCAAAGTGAAATATTCTAAAGTTTTAACAAAACATTTGCTGCAAGGGTATTTGTAGATCTTCGGAATGTTTTATTAGTTTAGTAACATTTTTAATAGCAGTAAAAATAAATAGCTACCATAACAAAGAATAATAAAAGAATAACACAGTAAAATAATAACATTAAAAGCCAAAAATATTCAATACTCTGAAGCTTGGAGATGGGAGATCAGGAACATAAACTTTCTACCAAGAAGAAAAGAATGTCTAATAGAAATACCCTAAAACAGATTTCACTGTGAAATATTTATTTGACAAAGTCTTAGTTATATCCAAAATGTGGGAGAGAAAGCAAAAGAACCTTAAATACAATAATGAAAATAAAACTTAATTTGTTTAACCACACTTATTTCTTAGATAGGGTCAGGAAGTCCCAGTAGGCCCTTACGGCATTGGTGGGTAATAAAGTTCAAGGAAAAGGAAAAACGGTATCAAAAGGTATTAAAATGTGCTAAAAATATATTTTTGCCAACTTAACAATTTTTTTTCTAGATAAATCCCTAGATGCAACTTAATGTGCTTTTTTTTCCATAAAGTAACTCTTCTTGATAGCATTTTAGTCACTTTTTATTAACCATGCAAATAAATGTCTTTAAAAGAGAAAAAGCAGCATTTTTACAAGATTTATAATATAAAGAGCATAATAATCAAAATGTTCTCTAAATATTGACTTCCAAACCTGAAAACAATAAACAAATATTTTTAAAGGAATTCTGTGTGTAAAATTGTTGATCTATTAAAATATTTCCCAATGGAGTTAAGTTTGAGGATTAAGTAAAGTTAGCTCAGCAAATAAGTGGGTAAAGGAAATTCAGGTTTAAGAAATCTCATGTGTGAGGGCCAGAAGCACAAAACAGGATCATACACTGGCAGAATTTCTCTCTCCCTTTGAGGCACAGCTCAATATAAGGGGTTCCTTATTTGCTGAGCTAACTTTACTTAATCCTCAAACTTAACTCCAGCATTTCCTCTGTATTTGTTTTTTATTTCTGCTATAACAAACTACCACAATTTCGGTTGTTTAAAATAGTCGAATATATAATCTTATAGTTCTGGAGATCAGAAGTTTTACACAGGTCTAACCAGATGAAAATCAAGGTGTTAGCAAGGCCACACGCCTGCCTTTCTGGGGCTCCAGGGAAGAGTCTGTTTCCTTGATCTCATTCCATCTTTCAGAGGCCACACATTCTTAGCTCATTGCCTCTTCCCCATCTTCAAAGCCAGCAATTTAACATCTCTGTCACCCTTCTTCCACAGTTAAATCTTCCTCTGACCACAGCCTGGAAAAGCTCCCCACTTTTAAATATTTGTGCAATCAGGTTAAGCCTTCCTCTTCCAGGATAATCTTCCATCTTAATCACAGGTGCAGAGTCCCTGTTGCAATATAAAGTGACATGTTCACCAGGTTCCAGGGACTAAGGCAGCGGTTCTCAACCTATGGGTCGCGACCCCTTTGGGGATAGAACAACCCTTTCACAGGGGTCGCCTAAGACCATTGGAAAACACATATATAATTACATATTGTTTTGTGATTAATCACTATGCTTTAATTATGTTCAATTTGTAACAATGAATTGGGGGTCACCACAACATGAGGAACTGTATTAAAGGGTCGCGGCATTAGGAAGGTTGAGAACCACTGGACTAAGGCATGAACATCTCTGGAAGGTCATTGTTCTGCCAACCACGACCTCCAAGCATGAGTTCTAAGCTCCTACTCTGTCTCTCAGCCTTGGAATTTATCACTTGTTTGCCTCCTCACTCTCTACCTTGGGATTCTGACTTTCTTTAGGACAAGAACGACTTCTTTTTATCACCCAGTACTAACACATTTATACTCAATGCATAATTATTTAGTAAACAGGTAAATACCAATTTCAGTTAAAACCATGCACAAAGAATTAGAAGGTAAGTTTGTTCTAAATTTGGAATGAGGTCTGTGCTTTGGAAGGTGAGGCATGTGAGAAAAAGTGAAAAACTGAGTTAGGGAAGTCTTTTGTTTTTGTTTTTTAAACTCAATGAATATCATTATGGCTACAGTCTACAATTTGCATTAGGTAAAGGTAAATGGGGCTGTTTAAATGCAATTCTATGCAATTCAAAATGGAGGGAGGTTTGCCAGGAGACCACTGCAGTGCTGGGAGTTGCCAGCATTCATGTGCTCCCTGCTGACATTTCAGGACCTGGAGAGCTGCAGGCTTCGTTTGGATCCTGAGTTGGACCGACACAGATATGAAAGGAAGATCAGCTTTGCCGGGGTCCTGGATGAAAATGAAGACTCAAAGGATTCCCTCCACAGTAGTAGCCACACCCTCAAATCCGACGCAGGTGGTGAGGAGAAGAAAGGTATGGAAAAGCAAGGATTGTTTCATGTTTCAGGGTTTCTTGTAGAATATTTGGTCTGGGGTCTAACCTACAGAATTGTTTACCCAAAGACGTCCAAGACTGTTGGCTCCATACAGTACTGTGTCATCCAATGAGGTAGGAAACCATTCTGGTTGGGAGTTGGACTCTTCAGTCAGAGAGGCTCAGGTTCTAATTCCAGCTCAGCAGCTCTCCGTATTTCATTGAATCCAAGATGCCATCATTCACACGATGAAACATTACTTTACATACCAATAGAAAGGAAAAATATTCCCATTCAGCTCTTACACGATACTTTCTTATTGCTTGGTTTGTGTTTCATTCTTATCGAAATAGAATTTCAGACTTAATTAGATGTAAAATTTTATTTTCAGTATATATCATTCTTGTGCAGCCAAAAAAAGGTAAACCTTTAAGCTGGTTAAAGGGTTTCTAAACTATCCTCAATTCAGAGTTCAAATTTCTTTTTTGTTATATGTATATATTTCTTTATTGACTTCAGAGAGGAAGGGAGAAGGAGAGAGAGATAGAAACATCAATGATGAGAGAGAATCATTGATTGGCTGCCTCCTGCACA
>NW_005366455.1:615515-665724 GCF_000412655.1 Myotis brandtii | reverse complement strand
CGCCTCTGTACCTCTGCACTTTACTTCCGCACCTCCTCTGAGTCTCAGTGTGCTTTTCTCTTTCCTTCTAGTTGTAGATTTTCCACTCAGCCAGCCTTCCTGTGGTTCTGGATGATGTCCGTTTTGTCTTTTAGTTGTATTTTTGAAGTTGTTGTGGGAGGCAGCAATTTCCAGTGTTTATCTATGCTGCCATCTTGGTTCTAATCAGAGTTCAAATTTCTTAATCACTTTTCAACTCTGAATTGTCAATGTCCATTTTTTTTTAAAGGATGATGTCCTGTGGGTCATCAGAATGTTAAGAATACATCATTTTCAAATTAATCTCTAAAAGGAGTAAAGCTATTGGTGCTAGGTACTTAAGGAAATATTCAGTTGTATGAAGTTAGCCTACCTTCAATTCCTGCTTCTGGAATATTGCCAAACACATCTGATGGACATCTCACGCACTTGTCCACCCAGCTACCATTTTTCTTCTTGGAGTTAAAAGACCCTGATACCCATTCTGTAAAGTTTGTTGCTGATGCTTTAGATCAGTGGTTCTCAACCTTCTGGCCCTTTAAATACAGTTCCTCAGGTTGTGACCCAACCATAAAATTATTTTCGTTGCTACTTCATAACTGTAATGTTGCTACTGTTATGAATCGTAATGTAAATATCTGATATGCAGGATGGTCTTAGGCGACCCCTGTGAAAGGGTCATTCGACCGCCAAAGGGGTCGCGACCCACAGGTTGAGAATGGCTGCTTTAGATGTTCACATGGGTACAGGCAATAACAAATGTGTCACAACTGCCCCGAGCACCAGGGATGCTAAGTTTTTGCCAGCTGTAAGACAAATGTCCATTTCAGGTATGTTAAAGTGTGAAAAAATGTGCACCTTAAATTGTTAAAATATAGTCACTAGCTGTGTGACCTTGTCCAAGTTACTTACCCCCTAAGTACCATTTTTCTTCTCTGTAAAATTGGGTTAATAACACCTACCCTATTGTGATGTTGAAAGCTTTAAATGAGACTATGCAAATAAAACATAAACTCAGAACTCGGCACATAATAGGCACACAGTAAATAATTGTCTTTTTTTTTAAATATCATGAGCTAAAGTAAAGATTGCAAAGTTTTACCTGGCTCTCTAGAGACGCCTTTAAACTTTTAACTTCTCTATCTGATTGTTGTTCCTTAAATTCCACTGCACATCAATGTTCTCCTCGTGAATTTCAATTAAAAGACCATCAGCACATTTGTAAAAAAAGTCAAAGATTATTTTATGGACTTAGTACTTTCTAGTGTCCAGTAGACAATGACTCCATGAATGTTTGATGATTTAAGGAATGAACAATCTTGAAAGGAATAGCCCTAAATAGAGAAAACATCAAATCTTTAAAGACTTTAAAACCTTTCATGGAATGGACATACACAGAATTATTTTCTAATATTTCAAGATTGTAGTCATGGCATTTTCAAAATGCAAGTAATTGTTATATCATAATGAACTTATGGTGAACCAAATATTATTTTAGCCAAATCTTAGCAATTTCTGCACGTGAAGAAGTACCAAGTCAATATATTTTCAAATATTCCTGCTTCAGATAAGGATAACCACGTATGAAGAGAAGCTTCCATCTTCTAAGCATAGCCCAAGGGGATTTTTTTTTGTCCATTCAAAGTTATTATGCTAATTATTAAAGTCGCCGAAATAAAAATTTCTAATACTGACATAGTCAAACTTGAGCTGAGTAAATTCTACACCATTTTAAAAAATAAAATATCAGGTTAATTTTAAGGACACTTTACTTTCATGATTACTGTTGTATAAATTGCTCTTAATATTCAAAGACACAAATGCTTAGTATTTTTTCTTTTCATAGAATAGCCATGTTAATATATGAAAGTTGTTTAATAAGTGAAGCGCAGAAGACTGAAACTATAAATAAATGAAAACATATCCATAAAATATCATTCACCACTTAGCAACAATCTCCTTAAGATTCCTAAATATTCCTTAATCCTTTTTTTTCTTTGTGCAATTTCTTTTTAATTTTTTTTAAAAATATATTTTATTGATTTTTTACAGAGAGGAAGGGAGAGGGATAGAGAGCTAGAAACATCGATCAGCTGCCTCCTGAACACTCCCTACTGGGGATGTGCCCGAAACCAAGGTACAAGCCCTTGACCGGAATCTAACCTGGGACCTTTGAGTCCACAGGCTGATGCTCTATCCACTGAGCCAAACCAGTTAGGGCTCCTTAATCCTTTTGATAAGTAGATTTCAGCTGCTAAATCAATGTGAAAATGGGGACCATGAGGACCCTGCTAACTTAGATTATAAAAGTTTTATTTAAATGTTCATACCATCTGTTTATATTAAAGCAAAAAAAGTAAGTTCTTGAAATAAACAACCTGGGGACAATTCAGACACTACCGAGGAAAACTAATGTGAAATAATTTTTAAACTAAAAATTTCTGCCTAAAATCTCCAAGCAGGGTCTGTCAAATCATTTCACCCAGATTCCAAATACAAACCAAGATAGGTATTCCAATGCACAAGACATTTCTGATCAGTGGACAATCATCTATTGAGCACCTACTGAATGTGAGGCACTATTACACGTTTTCAGAAAACAGCCATGAAGAGGAAAATTTTCCCACATATGTTTTAGTTTATATTAGCTAAAAGTTAATAACATAATAGGGAGTAACACTACATACTTTTTTAATAAAAAAAACAAATTAAGGTCAGAGAATTGGTAGTGACCTAGAGTTGGGGGGACTGTTGTTCAGAGAAGGACCCCATAAGTGACGTTGAGAAGAGACATGTATCATGTGAAGGAGCCAGTCATGCAAAGGGAGGGGTTTTCCAGCGACAGCAGTGAGAACAAGGCTCTTGTGCAGGAATGAACCTGGAGCACTTGAGGAAGGGCAAAAAAGGCCAACATGGTTGGAAAAGAATGAGATGGGAAGGGCGGTAGGAGGGATGGGGTCAGAGGGCAATTAAATGGGGTCTGGAGATATGTTTAGAAATTTAATTCTACTTTGTGTATCGGAGAGTTGTTGGCAGGTTTTGACCAGAACAGTAGTATAATATGTGTATTTATGATTTATGTATTTAAAAGATGAGTCTATCTGTGGGAGTGGGGGGAAAGGGGAGCAGTTAGCTAGTTACATTGGCCTGGGGAATAGGTGATGGGGCTTTCAAAGCCCTATAAAATTTTGATGTGTGGAGCCAGCAGGACTTGCTAATGGATAAAATGTGAGATGAGAAAAAAAGGGATAAAGAGATGTTTAATTTAATTTAGATGAATTTGTGTCACTTTCATGGTAGTTCTTGTTGTCATGGAGATAAGGACTAAAATTCAATGCTGTGCAATCTCAACTAATGTTTTTCATGAACAATACCAAATCCGAATTCTAATTGCTGTGTCCTCTATAAATAATCGATGCCATATTCCTTTTTTCTCTATTTGGTTTTATTTTTTTCAATCACCATTTATCCCTCCATACCCTTTTACACCTCCACACCCCTCCCACAGTCACCACACTATTGTTCGTGTCCATGAGTTCTTTTTTTTTTCCTTTTTAAAGTCAATGTCATAATTCTGAACACCAATTTTTCAGTGTTGTCTCCAATTACCTTTGGTGATAGAACAGGTTGCATTATGAAATCAGCCAAGAATGCTAAAGTATACCTCTATACAAATTAAGAAAAAAACTCTAATCTTTTTCTCTACTTCCCAATCTACTTTGACATAAAATTGTATTAACGGTCACTAAAAATGATAATTATATTCTATTTCAAATTTATTTCAGGTAGGTCATGTCTCAGTTAAGCCTAAAAATTAATTATATTCTATTTCAAATTTATTTCAGGTAGGTCATAAAGTCTCAGTTAAGCCTAAAAATAAATATTGAAAAAATACAGTGGATGAGTTGTGTGCTATAATTAAAATAGAGTAGTATGGTCTCTGGTCCTTATGGAACTTATCCAACTGTGCTGCAAGAATTTTTCTTCAGATGTGAACTTCTATCCAGATGTGTCCATTGAGCTCCATGAGGTCTTTGCCAGCTGAGTGGTGATCATTTTCATCCTTCTCAATTACTAGAGTAAATCAAAGATTAAACATTTCACATTATACAACAGAAATTATTCTGGGCTCCTTTACATGGCATTAAAAGTAAACATTTAGTTAACATCTTACAGAGCTGTGTGAGTTCTGTCCCAGTCACAGCTTAACTCTCCTGTGAGTGAGAAACGCGAGACTAAAATGCAATCTTCCCTATAGGGAGTTTAAAAAATATCCATAGCTATGCCATAAATAATTCATTTGAAATCTTGTTCAGGTCTTAATAAGGAAAGCTTACAAAAATGACCCCCTCGTGATAATGACTTTAGACTCTGCAAACGCTATTCTACCCTTACAAAAATCAGTGTGTGCCCACACCACATCTTCAAAAGGAAAGGAAAGAGGTGTGTCTATGATAATGAGAAGTAAGGGTGCTTTGGGTTTAAAAAGTAGGTTTTAAAGATTTAACATGTTTTTTGTTACCCTTTTATTTTCCTCACTGATGACTGTTTCTTCCAGAACACGAAAGATGAATAATGCATGTTCTCCTTGGTAGATAGAGACTGTAAGGTTGGCTCAGGGTGTTGCAACATTTGGACTCACATCTCACCCAGCCTTCTGACTGAGAGGAGGATGCTGTGAAATCACTAGGTGCCTTGGGAATGGATCCATGTCCCACTCATGTTCACCCAAAGCACCCCAGTGAAACACATCCTTTAGTGCCTCTGCTGACGAGCCGAGCGGAACCCACTGCTGACTGTTGGAGAGCGAAGCATCTCTTGTTTTTATTTCTTAATGAGGTATTCCAAAAGGAAGGGGTTTGCATAACTCACGTGACTCTGCAGGTTCCATTTCAAAAGAAAAACAAAAACAAATGGTTTGTGGTTCTGTTGAGTCAAGCCATGATGTGATGTAAATGTACTAACAGTCCTAGCAAGGGCACACTCATGCTTGTGAACCCTGGGCCAGCAAGGGAGCAGGCTGTTCCCAGCACCGATGAGCTATGTGTCCAAGAAAGAAGCTGCACCAGCCCTTCCTGGTGGGCCCAGCCTCCCGCCTGCCCAGCAAACCCGCCTGACTGCGGGTGTGGGGGAAGCTCCTTGTCCAGACACGATGCCCACCCAGGCCACCAGGGAGGAGGCCGTTCAGGGACAAGCTGGGGAGAGCTTGGACCTCACACTGGCTGGGGAACCCTAAGGGGGGGAAAGCCCTATTTTATTCTTTCAATGCAGTTCCCAGCAGGAAGAACAGGATAGGAGGCTCCCGCCTGCTCCAGATTAAAGGAACCCGCAGTTTCCAAGTGAAGAAGGGGGGTTCCTTGTCCAGCATTCGCCGGGTCGGCAGCTTAAAGAGCAGCAAGTTATCACGGCAGGACTCAGAGTCTGAGGCTGAGGAGCTGCAGCTGTCCCAGAGCAGGGACACTGTCACTGACCTAGGTAACAGAGAGGAGTGGGGTGTGCAGGGACGTGGGGGGTAGGAAGACAGGGCCCAAATCCTGAACAGCCAAAGTCCATTTTCTTACGCATCCAAAGGTGGAGGGCAGAGCCATAAGTTAGACCATTCATTCAGTCTGAAAACCATACTACCCTTAGAGCAGGGCTGCCCAACCCTTAGTGGGCACATGGGTCACCTGGGAGTCTTGATAAGATACAGATTCTGTTTCAGTCTGGGGTGGGACCCTGAGAGTCTAGACGTAAAGCTGATGCTGCGGGTCAAGGTCCACAGTTTGAGGAATGAGGACGTAGAGTATCTATTTGGGAGAGAAGACACTTTAGTGACAGGGGCAGTTTTTTGAAATCCAGATGTTTCTTTAAAGCAAGACATAAGTATTCCCTTGGGGACAGCTAGCTAAAGGTCTCTATGTTTTAAAGTTTCTATTTCACATTAAAAGCAACCAAAATATCAGAGAGGGGCGATTGTCTAGAGCTGACAGTTAGTGACCTTCAGCAAGTCAGTGTCTCAGGAATTTTTCTCCATCTAAACAATGGGAATAATTCTATTTGCTCCTTGCCTACTCTGAAGGGAGGCTCTAAAGATAAACACCTGAAGGTGAGGTCTTTATACAACCAGAGCATTGGGGATGGAGCTTGTCACTGTAGGATCCAAAGAGACTCTGAATCTCAAAATGTGTTAGTCCTATGGGCTCTGGTTATCATCTTAATAGAAAGGAAGAAGGTTAAGCAGGCATGCTGATAGGACTCACTAACTGCCTGGAATTTAACTATTACGTAAAAGTTGAAGCACACTTTCTTTGTCATTCAGTCCCTATATGAGAAGCAAAAGAGAAACGTCTCCTTTCTAGGTGAAATTGTTTCAGAAATCAGTCAGGAACTATCGATAAATGACCAATCGAGCCTGCGAAATAGCAGCTGAGTATATCTATTCGAAGTGAGTTTATAATAGGAAACATTTCTACACCCATGGACCCTTGCCTTTGAAAATAGCTAATTTATGTGTTTAAGATTCAGCTTATGTTTTAAGGAGACAATAGAAGAAACCCCATGACTTCTTTTGGTACAGGTTTGAAACTGAAGCAATATCATCAGTTAGTTTGGGGTGGGGGGGGGATATTCAGTTAATTGAATTGGTCAATTAAGCCTGACCAGTTGAGTCAAAATAGCCAGGGTAGAAGCATAGTTTTGTCATAGAGAAAACCCAAGAAAGCTTTTAGATTTGAGGACAAAGCTTCATTATTTAGTATACTAAGTAGTGAATTCCTGAGAGGTGTCTCCTGCATATGTTCCCACAGAAGGAAATCCTTTTTGTCCACGATTAGACACATTTGCTTTCAAATTCCTTTTTATTTTTCCAAGGCACCTCCCCATCTTTGAAATAGCTCTGCCAGTAAAGCCAGGTGGTGTTAGGGACAGTAGCGCCATCCATAGGCACAGCAGTGGAGGGGGCAGTAGCACTCTGTGTGGCCACTGCAGGTTGGTTGGTGTCCCTATTCAACTCTACCTGCGAGGTCTGGGCAGTCTGGAATGCATTTGGGCACACTCACCCAATAACTTGCTCATCTCAGCAATTCAAAGACTTGACCCTGTTTTTTCTCTGCTCCCATGTCTAAACAGGGAAGCCACCTTAACAGGGGTCATAAATGTCTTTGTAATTGCCAGTACAGCTGATGGTGAAGGGAACAGCTCCTATTAATATTCCTCCACTAAAATCGAGGCTATGCCCTGAAACCCACTGGGCCATGGTAGTCTGCCCTAGGATTCAAAAGCATGGAGAATTGTACCATACCAACGTGCTCTCCAAGGAGACCGAACAACATAACCTCTCTTGGTATTTTTCTTTTGAAGAAGGGAGCCCGTGGAGTGCAAGCGAGCCCAGCATCGAGCCAGAAGGAATGAGTACTGCCGGCACAGAGGAGAATTACCACAGGAACATGTCGTGGCTTCATGTGAGTAGGAATCTCAGAAAGAACCCTGAGATCAATTTCTTTGGGCACCTGGAAAGATCCATGATGGGAGGACAGAAGATTATACTAAAGCCATCAATCCAGTTTAGTCTTCAAGAAAAACCAGAGGCTTATATTTCAGTGGAACCTCTCAGTATTCACCATAAGTGGTGTTCTGCTGGGTACTATTCCTTTTAAGTTTAACTAAGACCAAGGATTCTTTGTTATGGCTGACTTTTGGGTCACCTAAGTCAGGGAAAAATCATGAATGGCTAGGCCAGATTGGTGGTCAACACAGCTTGAGTGACACAGGCAAGGCATCATGACCAGTTTTATGCAGGTTATCACAGATACTGAGAGCAAGGTCATGGTGCTGGTCTTGAGTCTGCTCTCCATCCAGTATGGCACATAGTCTCTCCCAGGTTAGGGGTTGGGGTGGGTTCTAGTTTCAGGAAGGGTGGAAGCATCCAGAGGATTACTCTATGCATATGTGACTAACCTTGTGGCTCTAGAAATGCTAGTGCCTTTGGGGAAGGCACTGAAGAGTTCACTCCTTGTCTTAAAATAACTATTTTAAATCAACTGAGTTCTTTTCTGGAATCTAACTTGGGAAGTCTAGGAGATGTGAGGATTTGAGCCAGATCAAGCCACAAGTAAGGTGCTAGAATGGCCTAAAAGACAAAGAAAAATGTTAATTTGTGGAGAGAGGAAAGAAAACTCTACAGTGGAGTTCAAGGCCTAGCTGAAGGTCATAGGTCAGGGTGGAAGATGCAGAACTGTGTTTAAGTTCCATAAAGGGGGGCTGGAGTTAAAGACCATCCCACAGCTATCAAAGGTCAGCCAAATCCCTTAGGGCAGAACTTCTCGTCAGTTTATGCTCTTCTATCTGGCTCCTTCCGAAATAGAAGAGCTGAAAAAATACTGTGATGTCTTTCAAGGTCAGAATCTTCATTTGAAAATATATGGAAATCATATTCTTCAAAATAATCATTTTAAGTTTTTAAAGATTACAATCTTTTATTGTTTCAAAAGATCTTTCTACCAAGTGTGAATGGAGGTAGCAAAAAAAGCCAAGTACATTAAGGCTTATACCTCTTTGTTCTCTTATGGGAATTATTGAATCATTGTGGTTTCAGGACCCATCAAGGAACATTGATGTTCTCAGTTTCCATCTCCCACCCCACATATATGTTCCTAATTTGTGTGCACTCCGGTGGCCCGGTTGAGTCTCAGAGACGTCTGTGTTTCAGGTCATGATCTTGCTGTGCAACCAGCAAAGCTTTATCTGCACCCATGTTGACTACTGCCACCCACACTGCTACCTGCACCACAGCCGCTCCTGTGCCCGGCTGGTCAGGGCCATCAAGCTGCTGTATGGAGACACCGTGGACTCCCTCCGGGAGAGCAACAACAACAGCAACGTGGCTCTCAGGGGCAAGAAGCAGAAAGAGGTGAGTGACTGATCAGTCAGTACAATAATATGCCAGTTTCAGGGAAAGTGATGTTCTAATAATCTTTCATCTGGAAATAAAAACTTCGGATCACTGTAGTTCTATCGCAGGCTACAGGTCTCCCTGATTCTGAGCAAAGGTAGAAGATGAGTGCAAGAAAGACAAAGGATTGGTCTTCATGTCCGTGAACAAACATGGAATCATTTCCAAGGTTTTGTCTTATTTCCATGAGTAAATATGAACACGTGGGGCAGTAGTAAGGAGTAGGTTATTGTGGTAGGCAGAATAATACCCCCACGTTGTCTGCATTTTAATCCCTGGAACCAGTGAATATACCTCATGTGACAAAAGTAATTTCGACTATAAGAATAAAGAATCTTATAATGAGGAGAGTAACCTGAATGATCCATGATAAGGGTCCTTATATGTGAAAAAAAGAGGCAGGAGAGGCAGAGAAAGAGATGTGACAACAGACGTAGAGGTCAGAATGAGGCAGGGCTGTGAGCCAAAAACTGCTGGCAGCCAGAGGCTGCAAAAGATAAGGCAATGAATGATTCCCGAAAGCCTCCAGAAGGGATGCAGCCCTGTCACTCCATCGTAGACCTCTGACCTTCAGAACTGTAAGATAGTAAATTTGTGTTGTTTTAAGACATGAAGGTTGTGGTCATTTGTTAAAGCAACAATAGGAAACTGATACCATTAGGTGCTATTAAGAAATAAATGGCCCAACTATTCACAGATAAATAGATAACACAGTCATCTAGGTCAAATCAGACCTAGAAACTCCTTCAAGAAACGATTACATTTTCTAAGCATTCAGCTGCACTTTCCTGACAGCTGAGCTGGCAGAAGATGAAGTCAACCGCCAGGCTGCCCTGTTCCTGCCAGGAAAGCCTTGGGTTGCCCACCTGCCCCTGAGCAGGCATGATGGCCAAGACGCCCGACTGAGTGCCGCTGGCTGCCCAGGCAGCTGCTTCTCCCAAGTGGTTTTGCAAAGAGGTTTTTATATAATACCTATTCATTTCCATAAGCATTCATGGTGCACCTGCTGTTGGCGCAGTATTAGGCCAGACATTCTGGGAGACATGAAAAATAAACAAGTATGAGGCAAGGACCTTTTGCAAGCCAGGTTTGGTGGGTTGGGGGAATGACAATTAGATACAAATCAAATAGCTAGAGAATATGAGCAAGAACAAAAATTTCACAGTTGAGTTGTGTAGCAATTTGTAATGTTTTAGCACTTGCAAAGGGATTTAAAAAAAAAACAAAACTACAGCCGAAACCGGTTTGGCTCAGTGGATAGAGCGTCGGACTGCGGACTGAAAGGTCCCAGGTTCGATTCCGGTTAAGGGCATGTACCTGGGGAATATCAAAGTCTTTTAACTAGACTCTATTGCATCTCATGGTATTCAAACTACACAAATTCTGAGGGAAAAGCAGGTGGGGAATAGATCAATGTGGGTAACAAACTGCATGAACTGCTACATGCTGGCATAAAAGAAAAATATATACATACGCATGTTTGTGTGTATGCATAGAGACAGACATGTATATAGACAGATATACCTCAAACATACATAAATGACACTACATTCAAAGAAAACCTATTTTCATTAGGTAAGCTCTCCTACATACAAAAAACTTCCTTAGCTTTAATAGAAAACCATATATATTGGAAGTTGTAAAAGTAAACCAGCCTAAAATGAATGTTCATTGTTCACACACTCTGAGATTTCTTTCTGCCGTATCTGTTCCAACTGTACCCTCACCTGTAAATTCATACATGACCAAACCCAAACATCCTTCAAACTCCAACTCAAATCCCCCCTCCTTTCAGAAGCCTTTTCTGATCTCCCTAATGTTAACCACAGGGCATACTGCAGGTGGATAGGCAATGTTATTTTTCTTCCCTCCTTTTTTTAAATGACACAGGCATCTACTTGTGCATTTTTAATTCTTCATTCAATTGAAGAATTGAATTCATTAATTCATCCATCATCTGTCTATTAAATTTTTAAGAACCTATGGCCCATGCTGAGTCCATACTATGTGCTGGGTATGATAGTGGGCTGCATAGTGCTGGGGTGTTTCGTGAGTGCCCTCCCGCTCTGGTCCAAACAGGACACTGGGCTGAAGCAGCAGGAAAGGTTTCTCTGCATTGCTGACATTTCTGAAAGGGAAGAGAAAGGAAAGAAGTGAGTGTCCTCTCTTCTTAACTTATTTAAATTAGTCATATGGGTGGAGAGCTTAAAGATGCATTGAGTCTTCTGTGGTAAACATTTTATTTCCAAAATGCCGCCTCCTGTTCAAGCTCTGTTGTTGTTTTTCCCTCTCATGATGTTCCCATTTGCCTGGTCTGATTCTGTCACGTGAATGAACAATGCCCACATTTTCAGAGCCAAAGTGAAAACAGAGTGGGCAGTAAATCAAGAATGAAAGCAGTGCTTCTGAATAAAGTCAAGTATTATGAGCAGTCGGTAGTTTGTTCCTATTTCCTTTTGGGCTGGTTTTATGGTAGAATATGTGTGTGGCAGTGAGTACGTTTTGTTAACCCATCTCACTCTGACCCACCTGTTCCTCTGCATCTCAGTGCTCAGAGACTCACTGTGCATCTGGTAGTCTATTTCACTGCACTTTCAAACTCGAGCGGTTTTATAAACTACCAGATATATACCAAGTTCACCAAAGAATTATTAGATTTTCCTACATATCTGTACCTTGTCTAGTGGTATGTTCTAAACAGAGTAAGTGTTCAATTAGTGCTTGCTGATGAAGAAAGGAGTCACATTTTCCAAAAATTCTGAATAACATTTGTTAAATTAAATATTGATAAGTAAGGTAAGTTTTCATTAAAAAAATCCAGACGTTTCCATTTGCCTGGTCTGATTCTGTCACGTGAATGAACAATGCCCACATTTTCAGAGCCAAAGTGAAAACAGAGTGGGCAGTAAATTAAGAAAGCAGTGCTTCTGAATAAAGTCAAGTATTATGAGCATTGGTATTTTGTTCCTATTTCCTATTTGACTTGTTTTATGGTAGAATATGTGTGTGGCAGTGAGTACATTTTGTTAACCCATCTCACTCTGATCAACCTGTTCCTCTGATCTCAGTGCTCAGAGACTCATTGTGCATCTGGTGGTCTATTTCACTGCACTTCCAAAATCGAGTGGTTTTATAAACTACCAGATATATACCAAGGTCACCAAAGAATTATTAGATTTTTCCTACATATATGTACCTTGTCTACTGGTATGTTCTAAACAGAGTAAATGTTCAGTTAGTACTTGCTGATGAAAAAAGAAGTCACATTTTCCAAAAATTCTGAATAACATTTGTTAAATTAAATATTGATAAATAAGGTAAGTTTTCATTAAAAAATATTCAGACAAAGGATAAAGGAGTAAAATATTTATAAAATTCAAGAATTTATGTTTTAAAATAATTGTAATGACCTGGGAAATATTCATTATAATGTCATAGTGACCTTCACAGGGTAGGGGATTTTAGACACCTCATTTTCTTCTATATAGTTCTTTGTGTTGGTTTTCCAGATATTCTGCAATTTGCCTGTATTGTTTTATAAATAGAATAAAAGAGCAGTGCCACTTTCTTAAATTCTAAAATTACATGTGATAATCATTCTCTGTATTTATATGGAAAATGATTGTCACATAATTTTAGAATAGTTTTCAAATTATAAAAAAAAAGGCATGGTGTTTGTGCTTGTTTATTGCTTTACATTCACAGAAAAAAATGCAGGATTTCTCTCCCAAAATGATATGTGTTCACAAAAATGTGCTTCCAAGTTTTTACCTTTAGAAAACACAGCAAAATTTTGAATTCATTTCCAACTATATTTCATTTAAAAAGTTCATTCCATACCAGTCATATAATAGATGTGTTGTCTTGGGTCTTTTTGTCAGAGTTTTGAAAGACTTTCTTGGAACATGCATGTACTTTTAGATTTGCCTTCCCTTTCAAAATATCTCCATCTATAACACTGTAGCGCACTGTTCAAAAATCTTAAGGAGCTCAGTTTTGTCCTTTGGCATTGAGGGAGAAAGTGTTTCATTGACATGGCACTGGAAAAACAAATGAGCACTTATTCTGTGCAAAGGGATGGATCCCTCTTGGCACAGCCTGGAGTGCAAAAATAGGAGGAAGCTGGTCTCAGGATAAATAAACAAGAACCTGTCACCGTTGGGACCGATCATTCTCCCAGCTGCTCGGTCCACTCCATTCTGTGGCATTTAGGAGTCAGGGGAAGACATTGTCTCCTTCGTGCTTACAGAGATGAGTCAGGCCTATTCTTGGACCCTGGGGGAGGGACCAGTTTGAAAGGACGATTAGATGAGCATGCTTTTTTTTAAAGAAGGTAGCCTACCTGTGCAACTCAGGCCTAGATCATAGATGCTCTGAACTCGTGCTTCCTAGATGGGTCTTTTTATTATTACTTTCTAACACTCCTCCTTGAAATGGTTTCATTCTTATGTGACCAAATGGTCGACTTGTAACCTCCAACCCTGTAAAGGGACTCCTAGGTAGAGTGGATTTTAACCGACTTCATATTTTAAAAGATTTGTGTTTTAACAGCTTGGTGGAGTATAATTAGCCCTAAAATGAAAGTCAAGAGGCCCTTGTCCTTTTCTCATTCTGCTAACAACCAGTTTTGCAACTTGGCCGAGTTACTTCATCTATCTGGATCCCGTTTCCTTCGTGTAAAGAAGACCTGTTGATACATATCCCTATGCTTCCTTTTTATTACAAAGTCAACTGCATTTAATTTTCAAGGAGTGTGCACCCCAAAAGGCCTGAAATCGTCTTTCCCATGAGATGAGGAGGGTTGTTGGAGGATCTGGGGACACTGCGCTGCGGGTTTGGGAGCGAGCACAGCACTCTGCGTGACATGCCCCTGTGCTTTTCAGTGCTCAGACAAGTCCTGCCTGAGGACACCTTCTCTGAAGAAGAGAGTTTCAGATGCCAACCTGGAAGGGAAAAAGGACTCGGGAATGCTGAAGTACATCAGACTGCAGGTATTGGCACCTGGATCAGAAACAGTCATGGAGCCGTGACAGGCAGAGGGCTCCAGCTACCCTATTTGCTAATGTTTGGTTCATATGGTGCCATCTGGCACCGTGTCAACATGATGGTTCCTTTAATAAATGAGCTAGGGTGCCACCAAGTGTGCAAGGAAAATACCCCTCCTTGCTAGACAGCCAGCTTCTACTGTGACAGGGTTTTTGGAGTATGGCTGTAACCATGCCTCTCCCCTCTCTCCCTCCACCAATGGAGCTAGTTTCTCACTAGTGTGTGGTGGCGGTGCTCACAGGTCTTGGAAGGACAGTATCTGGGCTCCAATCCCACATCTGCTGCTCTGGCACCAGGCCTTGGGCAACTTACCTAATTTCTCTCCGTCTTAGTTATCATCCCCTATCGGATTATAACTAGACCCATCTCAAAGGATTATTGCATGGATGAAATAAAATAGTACTCTTACCTACTTATTCAGTGCTTGACACTTCGATATATTGTTATTACAACCAAAGCTCTAAATCATAATACATTTCCCCATGGGGGGAAAATACTTTTTATGATTTTCCTGAAAGTGTTTAAAATAATAGTTAAAGACCTAGACTTGCTTGGAACCTATATTGATTGCCTAAATTATCTGAAATAATGGATTAAATAGGATTTTGTGAGCTAATCAGGGGTAGCAACCATAAGGTATAATAGTATTTCAAGGGCAAAATGCCATCCAAATTCACACTGGTTTAGAAAACCAACTTCCTGAGTAGAATCCCTTTGTAAATTAGAGATTGCTCGTAGTTTTCAGTGGAAATCAACTCTTAACAGGAAAGAAAACAGGATGCTTCAAAAGCCCATCTGGCCTGGCCAGCATGGCTCAGTGGTTGAGCTTCATCCTATGAACCATGAGGTCATGGTTCAATTCCCGATCATATATTATTTTATTTTTTTTTGTTACAGCCATCAGGACTCTTAGCACAGATATGTTGGCTAGAGACTCATTTTTCTCCTAGAGCTGTACTTATTCTACAGTTTATTCCTTAGGTGTTTGCAAAGCCTTTTTTTTGTTGTTTGTTTTTTAATATATATTTTATTGACTTTTTACAGAGAGGAAGGAAGAGGGATAGAGAGTTAGAAACATCGATGAGAGAGTAACATCGATCAGTTGCCTCCTGCACACCCCCCTCTGGGGATGTGCCTGCAACCAAGGTACATGCCCTTGACCGGAATCAAACCCGGGACCCTTGAGTCCACAGGCCGACGCTCTATCCACTGAGCCAAACCGGTTACGGCCAAAGCCGTTTTTATGGTGAAAGCATCATAAAATTAGTATGATTTTTTCCTAATTATGTACCAACTAATAAGGTATAAAGCTTATAATATGCCATGCCAATAAATATGCCCCATTTTAGAAGGTATTCTAAGGTCATTTAAGGGAAGTCATTAAAGTCATTTACGGGAGAAGTGGCACATAAGTCTCAAGGGGAGAAGAGCAATCACACATGTGAAGCCATGGTTTCCATCTCTCCCAGGTGATGAGCCTGTCGCCTGCTCCCTTATCTCTGCTCATCAAGGCAGCACCAATTCTGACGGAGGAGATGTATGGGGATATCCAGCCAGCTGCCTGGGAGCTCCTGCTCAGCATGGATGAGCACATGGCTGGGGCGGCAGGTAAGGAAAGACCACCTGGAACCCCGGTCCTGCTGCCACGCATCCCGGTGTTCAAACAAGAGAGAGACGCATTTATTCCAGTTGCACTCCTAGGTCAGATGGACAGCAGTTGTTAGAACTGAACAGAGCCATGCACTGCAGTGAGGCAGGCCTTGGCTCTGGGTGTCCTCTCCATTTCACTGGATAGTTTGCACAGGAGCAGTGGGTCTCTCCCAGGGTGTCACCAAATTATAGAGAATGGTTTTCTCCAGAACCTACATGGTCTCTATATTTCACAAAGAATCAAATTCTTCATTTTGTTCGATTGCCCAGATTTACATGAACCACCATCATTTGTTTTCTTAAATCTTATGCGAGCCATGTTCTATATCCAAATTACAATATAAAAACAAATTTGTTGAAATTTAAGTGACATGTCCAAAGGCAGTAGGTACAAAATGTGGGTTCTTCACTTTTTTTTCCTGCTTTTTGAACATATTTCTTTAGTTTTATATACTTATTTTAATTGCAGAATACGCAAGGTGATAATTCAAATAACACAAAAATGTATGAAGGTAAAAGTGTAACTCTTTTCCCTTGACTCCCAGTCCACTTCTTCAGAGGCAAAAATTTTTAAGTATCTCAGGACCCTTTTGGGTACACTAGGCGTATGTATGTATGTATGTATGTATGTATGTATTGCATGTTTCCTTTTTCACACAAATAGGACAACACCATTTACATTTTTCATTTATATCTAGGAAACCATTTTTTAATTTTAAGAGTTTATTTGAGCAAAAATGCAATTCAAATTGAGCAGTGCCAAACCAGAAGTGATGAGGAGCTCTCTAACCGGAGCTCAGGGAGAAACTTTTATAGAGAAAAGACAGAAGCAAAGTAAGACGGTTATTGACTGGCTGTAACTTAGAGCCTAGTCGACTGTTTGTGATTGGTTTTTCTTAGTGTATTGATTTATATCCTGAGGCATTTCCCGGCTAAGATTTTGGTTTGCTTACACAGGCACCCATGGCATTAAAGCCACATCCCTATAATGGCCTCCTTGTTTAATTAATTTAACAATTTCCCCCTTTTGGTTACCTTCTCATCTGAGATATTGATCAAAAAATTGGTATTAGCACCAACTTTCAGTCACCATTAGAGTTCAGTTGCTTTTGTCTCATTGTGAAACCCATAGGCTATGTTGTCTGATCTATGGAAGCGTTGTTTTTTGCTGTTCATCTCTTTGTTCATTTTATTTCTGTGTCTCTAAGCACAGTGATGTGCCACTGATAGCTGTGAGCGTGCATATCAGACCTCTAAGAGGACATAGCAAACCAGGGAGACTTCACTGGTAACTATTAGGAGGATAATACCAAGAAACTGAAGTATACTCCTTAGCCAGGGCCCCCATGAACCAAACCAGTGGTATCAAATAAATCAAAGAATGTAGCTGAAAGGGCATGAGCCAGTTGGCCTGTTTGTTAATTTCTTGCATTTGCTACAATACAGAGGTGCTGACCCGTACAGTGTGAGAGATTTTTTGTGACACAGACAATAAGGAAATCATTCTAAAACCTCCTTCGCAAGAAACTTCAGGGGCTTTTGTTGTGCAGCTATGGCCTTAGCAGTAGATTCACCGATAGTTGCCAGAGTTAAGGTGCAAAAATCAAGTGGTGAAAAGGCAAAAGAAATAAAAGTTTCATAGGAAGGGGGGGGGGGTGTAGGAAGAGATTATCCAAAGAATTTATATGCATATAAGCATAACCATGGACATAGACTATAGGGTGGTGAAGAACTGGGGAGGAGGGCAGGGGCAGACTAAAAGGGGTCAATGGGGAAGAAAGGGGACATCTGTAATATTTCAACAATAAAAATAATTTAGCCCTAGCCAGTTTGGCTCAGTGGAAAGAGCCTAGGCCTGCCCCGGTTCGATTCCGGTCAAGGGCACATACCTCAGTTGCAGGCTCCTCCCCAGCCCAGGCCCTGGTCAGGGCACATGCAAGAGGCAACCAATTGATGTGTGTTTCTCTCACATCAATGTCTCTGTCTGTCTTTCCCTCTCTTCCATTCTCTCTAAAATCAATGGAAAAATATCCTCAGGTGAGGATCAAAAGAATAAAAAATAAATAAATTTAAAAATAATAACATAGAAATCATGTCACTACACTTGCTATGTGATCCAGCCATTCCACTCCTAGCACAAAACAACAAAAAAAGGATGAAGACCTTGATCTGTGATCATGGGAGCGTTGTTTGGCCACAAGATGGCGTCTGCTTCTGGGGAGGAACCTCTTAGTGAACTTGAATTTTAGATTTCCCTGGGGCGTACAGTTCCAAGAATCTGGAGGAGCTCTTTTTAGTTGGAGGATGTAGAGCCAACATTCAAGTCCCTGAAGTTTGGCCGCCGTCTGTATAGTGAGGAGGACCTAAAATGGTTCATTTCTAACAGATTTAAGGGCAGTCTTTATTTTTAGTGATTCCAAGTCAGGAGTGTGGGAAAAAATTGGAAACGTTCGTTAGGAGAGTTGAGGCGAGATATTTGAGGAAACTATACGAATTCAGGATCCAGTTTGGTGTATAGATATGTAATAAAACCTCAAAGACAATGAACAGGCCTAGAATCTGATATCTACAAATTTGTATTATAATTTTCTACGGAAACATATTTTTTCATCAACAATCACCCTTATTCCTATCAAAGACTATCACAGTAAGATGAATTTGTTTGCAAAATAAATCTAGTCTTGTTAAAGTTGGCTCGATCATTTATATGAGTGCAACGAGAATAGTGTTTGACCTCTTTTTAAATGTGCTTTCCTGGAACTTTTCAGAAGAAATCTTAGGTTGGACTTTTAAAAGCCTCTCCAGACTAAGAAACCAAGCCAAAAACTCACCATCGGACTTCACCTACAATAACTATATAGTATTTCGGTAAATCTCTCTCTTCTTGAAGTCCCAAGATATCCAGTTCCTGGGCCTACCAGGAAGTGATCTTCCTCACTCACCTGGAAGCCTGCAGGGAACCCTGTAAGCAAGGTACCAGGCCAGTTTTTTCCAAGAGGCTCAGAAAATGACTTCTGAGCTCCGTCAAGTCAACCTTCATTTCTTAAAACTGTTTGGTCATATCTGATTTCATGCATATTCTCATTTTTCATTAGCTTTATAACTCATGGCACCTGACCTTTCTCTTATTGTCATTTATATTTCCTGGAAATTAAAACAAAAAGCCCAGCTGGCATGGCTGAGTGGTTGAGCATCTACCTATGAACCAAGAGGTCACTGTTCAATTTCTGGTCATGGCACATACCTGGGTTGCAGGAGGCAGTCAATCAGTGATTCTCTCTCATCATTAATGTTCCTATCTCTCTGAAATCAATAAAAATATATTTTAAAAAAACAGCAATGGTAATATGATTTATTAAATCTCTTTCAGCTTCTCAATCTCTTTCTCTAGGAAGGGTAAAAGTTAAAAGAGTCTATAAGGTAGATTTTATTTTTAACACAACTGATGTAACTGAGATAGTTTTTAATTGACATTTTTATATTTTCTCCCTGGGTTATTATAAGGTACCTCTAGCCACTTCCTAAAAGGGATATTTTAATATGCAGTCTCCTTTTTTCATTTGCTCCCTCTGGCATTCACTTTGCACTGTGAGCCAATGCAGACTTTGCATAGAATGAGTTATTCTATTGAAATGTCATGTTGTCGCTGCCCTCACCCTAGATATAGGATGATGTTTGGTTTCCAGTGACTGAGGTTTGCTTTTGCTGATGCTGGTGGCCTGGCTTGATGAGCTCAGAAGTCATTTTCAGGAGATGGGGGCAATTCTCCCTTCTCTCCATCCCCTGAAACCAAGCAGTTAAAAGATATGTGGCTGATGAATGGCTGACTGTCTCTAGCTGCCATGTTCCTGCTGTGTGCGGTGAAAGTCCCCGAGGCCGTGTCCGACATGCTGATGTCAGAGTTCCAGCACCCGGAGACGGTGCAGAGGCTGAACGCCATCCTCAAGTTCCACACACTCTGGAGGTTTCGCTATCAGGTCTGGCCCCGGATGGAGGAGGGAGCACAGCAGATTTTCAAGGTGAGGGATCCTTCCCAGGTGGGAATTAGATTAACAAGCCCCACCCAAACGTTGTTGAAATCCTTGAATCAAGTCTGCAGTGTATGGCCCAAGAGATGCTTCTTTTTGTGTTTCTCTGATTATATAAGTAAACTTAACTCATCCGTGAATGAATTCTTATTGTTAAAAAATGAAATATAGAAGAACATAAAGTAAGAAAATCAAATCTCTGTAAACCTCTAGATATCACTACCATCCCCAGAGGTAAGCACTTAAAAGTTGGGTGTATAATCATCCAGACATTTCACTATATATACACAGATAGATGTATTTTGGAGGATGGGGTGATTAACAAAAATAGGGACCATCTAGTTGAAACCCTTCACTTGATTAATGAATAAACCGAGCACTAGAGTGGTTCATCCTATTCTCTATAACATCCTGGGCTCTGTAAGATTATGTCATAATTATACTTCTGAGTCATTCAAACTTATTCTTCATCTTACTCACCTCATTCTTTTGATATCAACTAACAGATCCCGCCTCCCAGTATAAACTTCACCCTGCCCTCGCCAGTGCTTGGAATGCCATCTGTCCCCATGTTTGACCCCCCGTGGGTCCCTCAGTGCAGCGGGAGTGTCCAGGACCCCATTAATGAAGACCAGTCTGTGAGTAATCGGCGCTTTCTTTCCCCCAGGCTTCATGGTGTACATGTAAGAGAGAAGAACAAGGAATGTGTTCGTATGTTTATTTGTTGTCATAATAACATAAGAACAACACAAAAAATCAGCTACAAAGGTCTTTTGTTCTTGTGAATAGCACAGAAGGAACTGACACCTGGATGAGCATTTGCAGACTTTCAAACCAACACAGTTTTGTTTTTATAATCAAAGCAGCAGCCACCTTATAAAGATATTAAGAGTTGATTTCTTGGCCAAAGGTAACACTTTTGCCTCTATTTGTTATAAAACAAGTGTTTTAAACTTATAATACATAAGCTACCCCAAAGTTAATGATATTGGCCCTGGAAAAATAAGAAAAAGTGCTGAGTTGGTAGCTCTTGTTTCCTTGTTTTGACCTGAGTCCATTCTTCATCTTGTTGATTCCCAGTATCATCCTCACAATCATCACTGTGAGACCTCAGGTCTTAGGCTGCTCTAGTAGGCCACTGCTCTATGTAAGGTAATTTATAAATAGTTAAGTTTAGAACACTTTCTTTATAGACAAGAGCCAAGTATATGTGCCTTTTGAAAAAAATGAATCTTCAAAATAACACTTTTTTACCTTTTAAATAGCATTTTTCTAAATTACAAGAGTAATGTAGAGAAAAATTTTTAATAAAACAAAAATAAGAAAAAAAACACATCTCTTTGCACAAACCCGTGATTACAAAAGTATAGGATTTAGGGTAATGGTATGTAAATATTAAAGATTTTTTTAAAAATATATTTTTATTGATTTCAGAGAGGAAGGGAGAAGGAGAGAGAGATAGAAACATCAATGATGATAGAGAATCATTGATTGGCTGCCTCCTGCATGCCCCACACTTCGGATTTAGCCCACAACCTGGGCATGTGCCCTGACCGGGAATAGAACCATGACCTCCTGGTTCATAGGTCAATGCTCAACCACTGAGCCACGCTGGCTGGGCAATATCAAAGATTTTTGATACATCTCACAAAATATCTCCAGGAAGGTTGTACCATTTTAACCTTATACGATAGAATGGGAAAGTGCCCCTTTATTCCAATTAACTAGTGTTCTTTTTTAAATGCCATTGTGAATGGCACAAAACATTATTTTGTTGTTTCTATTCCAGCTTGTTTAAAAAGTTAGCTGAATATGTGAAGTCAGGTTAAACATATTGCATATCACACATACATTTTTTAGACATTAAAGTTTTCTTTGGGGAACTGTTTGTTTGAACTCTACCCATCAAAATCTTTTATTTTAATTCTTTTGCATACAGTACCTTTGAATCTGATGGTTTTTATGCCAAAGAGAATGTCATACCTGGTTCTTCCCCCAGATGTGCAATCATTTCATCATTTGAACCACTGGCATAAAGATCTTTGATTTTTCTCCCATATAGGTGATGGGTTCATTTGAGCCAATCACATTCTGTACTCCACCTTCACAGTGAATTTCAAACCAAGTGCCCTGGTTAAACTATCTTAACCCCGACTCTGAAAATGAATTGCTATTTAGCCCATCAAATGTCCTGAATTGCTGTTGTGCCATTCATTATATGAAGCCATTAGTCTTATGTTAAGATCCTGCTTAAAGGGACTTCTATGAATGCAGCCCTTTAGAACAGTGACAAACAACTCTTGTCTGTCTCTAAAACCCTATATGACCACTGGCAACAAAGAGATATGCAATAACTATTATACATAAACATTACTTCATATCGGCAGTGAAGAACTCCTGTGATCACTGCCCTGCTCTGAGACCACTGACTGTCCCCAAAGCCCTTGACTTGTCTCAGCATAAACATCATGATTGAGGCACAAATAGAATGGCCATTATGCAGAGTGAAAGTATTCTCCTTTATTGTGTCTTTATCTATTATGCCTTAGCCAATGGTAAATAAAGTCAAATTTTACATTCAATTTATAACACCAGCAATTCTCATAATTTCCATCAGTAACTTTGTTTCTACAAATATTCAGTATTTACACTGTGTTAATGTATTTATCTACAAACTAGAGGCCTGGTGCACGAAGGATTTAGCCCACAACCTGGGCATGTGCCCTGACCGGGAATAGAACCATGACCTCCTGGTTCATAGGTCAATGCTCAACCACTGAGCCACGCTGGCTGGGCAATATCAAAGATTTTTGATACATCTCACAAAATATCTCCAGGAAGGTTGTACCATTTTAACCTTATACGATAGAATGGGAAAGTGCCCCTTTATTCCAATTAACTAGTGTTCTTTTTTAAATGCCATTGTGAATGGCACAAAACATTATTTTGTTGTTTCTATTCCAGCTTGTTTAAAAAGTTAGCTGAATATGTGAAGTCAGGTTAAACATATTGCATATCACACATACATTTTTTAGACATTAAAGTTTTCTTTGGGGAACTGTTTGTTTGAACTCTACCCATCAAAATCTTTTATTTTAATTCTTTTGCATACAGTACCTTTGAATCTGATGGTTTTTATGCCAAAGAGAATGTCATACCTGGTTCTTCCCCCAGATGTGCAATCATTTCATCATTTGAACCACTGGCATAAAGATCTTTGATTTTTCTCCCATATAGGTGATGGGTTCATTTGAGCCAATCACATTCTGTACTCCACCTTCACAGTGAATTTCAAACCAAGTGCCCTGGTTAAACTATCTTAACCCCGACTCTGAAAATGAATTGCTATTTAGCCCATCAAATGTCCTGAATTGCTGTTGTGCCATTCATTATATGAAGCCATTAGTCTTATGTTAAGATCCTGCTTAAAGGGACTTCTATGAATGCAGCCCTTTAGAACAGTGACAAACAACTCTTGTCTGTCTCTAAAACCCTATATGACCACTGGCAACAAAGAGATATGCAATAACTATTATACATAAACATTACTTCATATCGGCAGTGAAGAACTCCTGTGATCACTGCCCTGCTCTGAGACCACTGACTGTCCCCAAAGCCCTTGACTTGTCTCAGCATAAACATCATGATTGAGGCACAAATAGAATGGCCATTATGCAGAGTGAAAGTATTCTCCTTTATTGTGTCTTTATCTATTATGCCTTAGCCAATGGTAAATAAAGTCAAATTTTACATTCAATTTATAACACCAGCAATTCTCATAATTTCCATCAGTAACTTTGTTTCTACAAATATTCAGTATTTACACTGTGTTAATGTATTTATCTACAAACTAGAGGCCTGGTGCACGAATTTGTGCACCGGTGGATCCCTTGGCCTGGCCTGTGGGAGGGCTGAAACTGGCTCTCTGACATCCCCCTATGGGTCCTGAATTGCAAGAGGGTGCAGGCCAGGCTGAGGGATACCACCAGTGCTCGACTGGGGCCGGGGAGAGATGTGGGAGGTTGGCCAGCCAAGGAGGGACTGCGGGAGGGCTCCAGGGCATGTCCGGCCCGTTTTGCTCAGTCCCAAGCTAACTTACCAGTTGGAGTGTCTGCCCCCTGGTGGTCAGTGCACATCATAGTGAGCAGTTGAGCGGCCTTAGCATATCATTAGCATATTACACTTTGATTGGTTGAAGGGCCAATCGGTCGACCAGACAGCATGTTAGGCTTTTATTATATAGGATATTATGTATTTATACTGTGGTAGATATGTGAAATTAAAAAATGAAATAAATCACATAAGTAATGGGTTTATATGAGAGGTAGATCTCTTTCCTTCTCCTTTCCACGATTCTGATTTTCTCTTTTACTAACCTTATGAAATAAATGACCTTTATTTAAAACCAGTTCAAAAAATGTAGAGAGTATTAAAAATAATTTGTCTTTAATGTTTAAAGAGTGAATCATTGATATCACCCCAAATCCTAAAGGTGAAATAGGATTTTTTTTTTTCAGAAATCACAGACATTCTTGAAGAATTATTCTGATTGAGTGAAAAACAATAGCTTAGTTGTACCAACCTGGGAACTTGGTAGAAAAACAAGTAAATCTCCAGGAACTTAGATCATATGATGGAGGCACAAATGTTTCCTGAGGACAGAGTACCACATTTGTGTAATTTATTGGAACACTCTTTATACTTGTGACCTTACAGAAGAGTTGCTATTCAATAAACTTGCCTTCATGTCTCTATAGAAATCCTTTTCAGCCCGGGCTGTGTCCCGTTCCCATCAAAGGGCAGAACACATCTTAAAGAACTTGCAACAGGAGGAAGAGAAGAAGCGTCTTGGCCGAGAAGCCAGCCTCATCACTGCCATCCCCATCACCCAGGAGGCTTGCTACGAGCCCACCTGCACACCCAACTCAGAGCCAGAAGAAGAAGGTGCCCTCTGCACATAGGACTTCTTTCGGGGCTGAGTCACAGGAAAGGGAAAGAGCTTGCTTTAAAAGAAACATTGATAATTTTATGTGAAATAAGGTCATATGCTCCCTCTCTCTCTCTCTCTCTCACCTCCTGACACTGTCCGAAGAAAGAAATATTTTCGTTTTCTAAATGATCACAGTCGGCCTGTTTCAAGAGGTGAATGTTTGCCACACTGAACAAATCAGTATGAAAATGGACCAAGCAGTGATTGAGATTCAGGAAACAGCTAAATCTAGAGTGTTTATAAAAGTAGATGCAATCAATCTTTCATCGTTAAAAATGGAATTAGTCTATTAACTACCTTCAACCCTCAGAAGTACAATTTGTTGGTTGGTATCAGAAAATGACTTAGGAACCATTCTAAAATCAGTGATTCTCTGCCTTGCTTTTGTGGAATCTTTGGGAGGAATTTTGTCTTTCTGTATATATTTTTTCCTTTTCTAAGTATACTTTAACTTACTTAAGATTTATGCTCTGAGACCACTATACACTTATAATGCAAGTACAGCTAGAGTTGTGATGGTAGCTATTTTGTTATGAAACCAAAGTTCACGTTCCCCATATTCTTTGCCAGTAGAAGAAGTCACCAATCTGGCATCCCGCCGACTGTCTGTCAGTCCATCCTGTACCTCCAGTACTTCCCACAGGAATTACTCCTTCCGCCGAGGGTCAGTCTGGTCGGTGCGTTCGGCTGTCAGTGCTGAAGGTGTGTCCTCTTGCAAATATGATATTTATTCCTCATGACATGTGGATTTTGAAACAGTTTCCAGTTAACATTATTTCACTTCACTATACTACACTGCCTTCATTAAATAGCTTGTTTCATGACTTGAAGTTCTAAAAAAATATTGTATTGAGTGGTAGCCTAAAAAATTTATCATTGATTTTATCCAGCAATTGTCCTTTATAAGTTGTTGCTGAGGGTTCCGTAGACTCAATTGCCAGTTAACAGTTTTAAACTCCGCCTACACATTACAAATCAGAATCTCTAAGGGTGGGACCCACACATCGGTATTTCTTAAATCTACTCGGGGTATTTCAGGGTGTGGCCAGTTCCCAGTAGGATGCTTTAAGAAGCTGTTCTGGAATCATGAAACAACCAAAGGAAGACCATAGCTCATGCTACTTCTGTAATGAAATCTGATTCCAGGGGGGGAATGTGATGCTCTTCAGTCCCAAGAATTTAAATGATATACTTCCCTGATAATGAGCAGCTGCCTGGGACTCACTGCTTCATGATTATACAAATTTCATCTCTGATTCATAAAGTCATTGAAAAGTCGTACAGAAATTATGCTTCATGGTTATGCAAATTTTTCACTCATTTATAAAATCATATTAAAAAGTTGTGCAGAAACCAATGGTTATCACCCTTTGGCTACACAACCCAGGGGAACTTAAAAAAATGACCAATGTTGATGGAGACGGTGTTAACATAAGGGTTAACATGAAGATCAACTGAATAGATTAGAACAACCAGAAGGAAACCATTATATGGATTTCATGTTTCAAAGGGGTACCAAGAAAATTCAATGGGGAAAGAATAGTCTTTTCAACAAATGATGCTGGCATATCTATAAACCAAAGAATGTTAAATAACTGGTCTTGAACTGAGAAGTGTTGTTGCACTAGAATTACAATACTGAATAAGAGCACCTTGATTATGTCTCCTGCTTCAGATGAGGAGCACACCACGGAACACACGCCAAACCACCATGTGCCTCAGCCCCCACAGGCAGTGTTCCCAGCATGCATCTGTGCAGCAGTGCTCCCCATTGTTCATCTCATGGAGGATGGGGAGGTGCGGGAAGATGGAGTAGCAGGTACGGTTTTATTAGTAAAACCAAATACTTATACTGTTCCTCTGGTATAGGATAGTAAGGTGTTCTTGAATATATTAACTATTGGCCACATGTTGAGTTGTTTTATGCATATGTTATAGTTATAGATTTGCAGTACTGTAGATCTATACTGTACTTTAGCACTATCACTATCTCTTCCTCTCCACCTTTATGACTAAAAAAATGCATTTAAACTAAGTAGCTGGGTCCAGGGGCATTGTTCATGACCAGAGAACAGAACACTTATTTGGCCACCTGGAAATGGTGATTTTGGCCACCTTAGAAATCTTAGCTATTAGCTACACATCACTAATGCCATCTTTCCACTTGGTTATCTTTCCAGAGATACTACCCAACGAGAATAATTGCAATATGAAATGATAAACTAGAGGTAGAGATGATTTACATTTGTAACAGCTTAATATTCTTAACGTTCTAAAAAATACTTAAGATTTTTTTAAATCCCCCCCCCAAAAAAGGGCAAAAGATATAGATACAATCTAATGACAATAACATCTGTAAACAACATTGTTGTTGAAAACAATGAAATCTTACACTTCAGCTGAAAGAACTTCAAAAATTATTTTAAATGAAAATACCCATGGTTGGTAATGATGGGGGGGGGGCGGTGTTTGCAGAACTTCTTTAAGGCAAAACAATAGAGACTAATTAAAGCTTAGTAAATTGCTTGAATACTTTATCTAATAGGTTTATTTCCATTTAAGACAAATGGTCAACTTTCTTTCTCTTCTAAAGTGAGTGCTGTGGCCCAACAAGTCTTGTGGAACTGTCTAATTGAAGATCCATCAACAGTTCTTCGACATTTTCTGGAAAAACTGACCATCAGCAATAGACAAGTAAAGTCCTTTTTTTAATGTGTGGCTATGTGTGTGAACAATGTTAAAAGCAAGCAATGGGCTGTATAATGCTGTGCATGCAACATCAGTGTCTTCTGATAATGACAAGGATGAGCAATGTTAAACTGTTATTTTCTTTCTAATTTCTCCATTAACTGATGTCTCCATAGTGTGTGATACACTGCTTATGATGACCCTAAGATACCAAACAGATTCTCAGTCTTTTAAACAAAGATTAAATTCAGTATAATTTTCTTAGAACATCTGTTGAACTCTGCTTGGTAGACTGTGTTCGATGCAGATAGGGTTATTAGAATATGTTGAAACTCTTTATGCAAAAATTCTAATTTAATGGACCACCCTATAATAAGACTGTGCCAAATAAAAGTAGTTTTCTGAGCAATGGTAAAATTCACTGATGACTGAAAATTATGTTTATTTATATGTTATGGTCCTGTTTGCTGGAAGATTAAGTTTAGATTATGAAAGGTAAGGTTAATTGCATTTTTGTTTATCCTCTCTTGGCCTAGCTTTATCTGTTTCACTTGAAACCTAGGAAGTAGAACTATGAAGTTCAATAAACCTGGTTTGCTTAATGGTGTCTCAACATAGGTTCTCTGGTCTTCTGGGCTAGGCTCCGCCCTTCGGGAATGAGCTCAGGTGTTCAAAAAAAAAAAAAAGCCTACGTTCCCCGCATGTTTCATCACACCTGGCAGCCATAGTAAATAGAGTTGAAAAAATATACCACTTTCCCATGATGTGCCTGTGACCTGCAGACACAGTCAAAATTTTGATTTTTTAAAAAGTTGTCTGACTGCTGCTCAGTGATTTCATATATTAGCTCCTAGGAGAAGGTGTTAGAGTTGGTTTAAATACTGTGTCACAAATATCACATAGACAATGTTAAAATGTTGAACAAAATGGAAGTCAAATGTGGGCAAAAGTAGGGAATATCCATCCCCCTACTTTTCAAGAAGTGAATTTTATTGCCTACAGCATGGCAGCTGAATGACGTAGAATTCTTTTCTTTCAGGATGAGTTAATGTACATGCTGCGCAAACTTCTCCTGAATATTGGAGACTTTCCTGCTCAGACATCTCACATCCTGTTCAACTACTTGGTGAGTTTCAGCCTCCAGTAGATTATAAATGTTCATTCCAAGTAGGAAGCAACAGCATGAGAAAAGGTCTTCCCTTAACTTGTGACTAAAGGTGAATCATAGTCAGCTAAATGTCATAGTCAGCTAAGTTCCCCACTGTGTGTGGGGAAACCTCTCCTGGCACAGTCCTTGATATGTGGTGGGTACTCAATCAATGTTAGCCTCCTCTCTGTCTTCCTTGGGCATTATACAACTTCCTTATGTTAGTTCCTAATTTTGGTTTGAGAAAACCTATATGTAGTTTTTAGTCATTTTTCCCTTATCTCACTATTTACACACACACACACACACACACACACACACAAATGTTGCCCTAGGTGGAAAGTATTTGTAAGTGTACGTTAGTATAGGAACTATCTATGCCTTAAGCCACCCTTTCTGCACCCTCCAGAATTTATCAGTTTCTTTGCATTCTCCTTGCACCCTAAATGGATATGCAGTTTGGGGACTATTAACATGATGCCTGTTCTTTGAAATTGCACCTTCATCCAGGCAGACAGATGCCAAATAAATTTCTCTGCTGAGAGAAACTCTTCTTTCTCCATTACTGTCATTGGTCTTCTAGCAGGTTGGGAAGTAGAAGAGTTGTTCATGTGCATCTGTAGCAAAATGGTAAATGTAACTTGCACCACAACATTAACGTGCAGAGGAAATTTGTAATTCCTTTCTCCTCTCTGTGACTGATTTGGTTTTCCTCCTGAGTGCCCACCTGCTAGTTGACAAGGGAAATAATAAAAATCATGTCCAATCCAGTTTTAAGTTCAGACTGATAAAAATCTATAAATAGTACCTTTGGATGGTGTTCAGTGTCTCTTGGCTAGAAATACTTAGTTTCTAGGAATTCCCTTCCCTTCCAACTGCTTTCATCTTTAAACACCATGTGAAGTTGGGAAGAAAAAAGACCTTTGTTCAGCGTTCCATCCCTTGTTCAACGTTGGCTCTGGCTCTTGCCTTCATGAGAGGGTGCCCTCTATCTGACTGGTTGCTGGATGCCCAGCCAGTGGACACCAAAGCCCACGGCTGCTGTGACTTAGGGTCCCTCTGCTCCCAGCGGTGAGTTCTGGGAGACTCTACCTCACCTCAGCCCCTGCTGAGTTCTGGTAGTGAGTCCCAAATGGCTCCAGCTAGAGGACCCTATACAAATGTCACCGACTTATGCTAATTCTATCTGGAAAGCTCTCCAGCCAAACCGTCTGCTCCTTCTTTTCCTGTCTACATCACACAAAAGCCAAAGGTAGATCACCAAAGCCAAACCTCAAGGCCTCCCTCAGGTATGTGCTCTGCCCAGTTTATGTTGCATCCAGGTTGGTGTGGAACGTCTCTGAGGTGAACTCTTGTCAGACACCCTAACAAAGACTGGGAGCAAGGGCCCCTTCGGTGTGCCTACCCATTCCCAGGCCACTAGGTATGGGAAATGCTTCCTTGGACCACTGCTCTCCTCCATCCTTTAGCCTTGAGATACGAAGATGGACATTTCATTTCCCTTCTGCCATATACTTCCATCAACTCAAAAAAAAAAACAACTTTAATGCTAGACACAGTCTTCTCAGCTGCATAATACATAAGAGAAAAGGGCTAACCATGCTTTGTCTTTGCTTTAATACCTTGTTTTGAATGAATATAAATTTCTGTTTCTGCATTTCTGTCTAAAACCTAATCTTTCCCTGAATCCCAAGCACATGGATTTTTTAGGTGGACTAGGGAAAGGGTCTTGTACTCAGAATGGCACAATAATAAAGAGCAGAGAAGTTTTTAAACCATTACCCTTATTATACATCTTTTATGTAACAACTATTATAGATGTGTGTGGTAGGAATATTGGGGACACTAATTCATCTCTTCCAGACTTTGTTAGGGACATTTATTTTATTTTAATATATTTTTATTGATTTCATAGAGGAGAGGAGAGGAAGAGAGAGAAACACCAATGGTGGAGAGAGAATCATCGATCGGCTGCCTCCTGCCCACCCCACACTGGGGATTGAGCCCGCAAGCCAGGCATATGTCCTGACCAGGAATCGAACTGCAACCTCCTGGTTCATAAGTTGACGCTCAACCACTGAGCCACGCCAACTGGGCAATTATTAGGGACATTTAAATCCACTGCGTAACTTGACTCAGATATCTTCAACCTGGGGTCTGAGCACATCTGGGCATCTGTGCAGACTTTTAAAGGAGTGTGTTGCCCACAAAGTTTTAAGGGAATAAATCTCCAAATCCTCAGCTTACAAATATGTACTAACACTGTTTGAGCAGGCCTGCCATCTCAATCATCATTCTACCTGCAGCACACAAAGGCCCACCCTGACCATCGCAGGTACCTGCAGGCGACATTGACAGACACATTCGACAGAGAAAGAGTCTGACGCACTGTGTTAGTTTTACTTTTAAGGAAGCCTCATTTCTGATTAATCAAGGCCCTTTGAATCCATAGGACTTCCCACCTTTTTCTGTCTTTTACAGATTTGACCTCATTAGGTTATTCAGCCTTCAGATTAGATCAGTGACACTGATTTTTTCAATGTAACTGGAAAATTGTATAGGATTAGCAAGTTTTTCAAGAAACAATGGATAAAAGCCACTGGAAGGGGTGTGAACTTTTACACATTTTTCTGATTTTTGTTGGGCATAATTGAATAAGGCAGTTAAAGCTTATTTCATCAAGTTTGATGAAATACACATTCCAGTTACAGTCAGTCCTGCTCTTATTTCAGTGTATAGAATGTTTAATATATTCTGTTCCTATTAACAAAAAATAACCTTATAATGAGACATTTTAAATGTCAGCTTAAAATGTACAGAAGGACATGCCGATTTTCAAAGTTACTGAGAGGACACAACAGCTTTAAAGTTCACCTACTTAGCCAAACAGACAGAGTGTTCTTCAGTTCAGATCAATAGACATAACCCAGTCTGCCAAGAGTGTTTGGCCAAACATCATATAGAGATTATTATCAGGTCAGCTAACTACCTGAGTGACAAGTGACTTGAAGCTTGGAAAACTGATCTTCTGATTTCCTCTTAAGAAGCACCATTTTTAGTGACACATATAAATGGGCAGCAATCTATTCTGATCAGTTTTTCACCCTCTCCTGCTTACTGCCATTGCAAGGGTTGGAGAGCCCTGGCCAGTGTGGCTCAGTTGATTGGGCATCATCCCGAGCACCGAAGTGTTGCCCTTCGGATTCCTGGTCAGGGCACATGCCCAGGTTGTGGGCTCAGTCCCCGTTAGGGGACGCGTTGGAGGCAGCCGATCAATGTTTCACTCTCACTTCCATGTTTCTCTCTCTCTCTCTCTCCCTCTCCCTTCTTCCCTCTCTCTAAAAGTCAATAAAAATCTTTAAAAAGAAAGTGTTGGAGAAGTATTTGAACAGAAAATACAAAGGTACAAAAGACGATTTAATCAAGCAAAGAAAAGCCAAGGAAATGAGAATGTGCACTCAGGATCTTTGTGGCTTTGTGAACTCTCCCCGTTATGCCTTGCAGGTGGGATTAATCATGTACTTTGTGCGGACCCCTTGCGAGTGGGGCATGGATGCCATTTCAGCCACCCTGACCTTCCTGTGGGAGGTGGTGGGCTATGTGGAGGGCCTCTTCTTCAAGGATCTGAAGCAGACCATGAAGAAGGAGCAGTGTGAGGTGAAGCTGCTGGTGACCGCCTCAATGCCAGGTAATCCACCACTGCTTTTGGACGACACATTTTCTTTAAGTAACCTTTTATTATTTGTTTTTTTAAATTTATTTTTCAATGACAGTTTCCATTCAATATTGTTTTGTATTAGTTTCAGGTGTATAGTATAGGGGTTAGAAAACCATATACTTTATAAAGTGATCCCCCCAATATTTCTAGTACCCATCTGACAGCATACATAGCTATTAAAATATCATTGATTATATTTCCTCTGCTGTATTTGATACCCCCATGACTATTCTGTAACTACCAATTTGTACTTCTTAATCCCTTCACCTTTTCACCCATCCCCCCAACCTTCCTCTCCTCTGGCAGCCATCAGTCTGTTCTCTGTGTCTGTGAGTCTGTTTCTGTCTTGTTTGTTCTAAATAACCCTTTTAAAGACCAAGCATCTCTTTCATTCATGAGAAAATTTTCAGAGTCCTGACCCTGGTGTTGAGTGCTTCAAAGAATTTTTGTTTAGTACAATCTGAAAAAAAATACAATAGGCCCTTTAAGAGTTAGCAATTGCCAGATGAAAAGGGAGACATCAGAACTGAGATCCCTGTGAATCAGTCCTTGAAGGGCTGCCAAGGTTACAGATTTATTTAAGTCTATCGCAGAGGGCCAGCTGAGCTGAAAGCCTTTTTGAATGAATTTTTGGCACTGCAAGGAGAATAAATATTGTTTGCATGGCATGGGCCCCAGTCCTTTGTAAACTCAATGAGAGATGGCTTTATGAAAAAAGGGAAAAGGGAAAATCAGGAAAAGAATCACAAAAGAACATGAAGTGTGATGTAAACTCTAGATACAGTTTCTTTTTACTTTGAATCGCTTGTCTTTGTTTAAGATAAAAATTTTGCAAAGCCTTTATCCTTGTGCAGTGACTAAGGAAATATGAGATGATACATGTATTGATGTAAAAAGAAAGACACAATTATGTATAAGAACACAGGTTCTGGCAGCAAAGAAGCCTGTGTTAAAATCAGAGAACTGCCCTTTATCGTCTGTATAATTAGTATTGGCTATAAAATAGTTCATAATTTTTCAAGCCTTCTTTCCTCATCTGTAAAATGGGGATATAGCCATACTTCACAATCCTGAGAGATAAATGGGTTTAGGTATGTAAAATTCTCACTACTGTACCTGACTCATGGTAAGCATTCAAATAAATGCTAGTTGTGTATTTACATATATTCTGTATTAAGTCAACAAAGTGATCAGTTTTTATTATAACAAATAAACTCATATTTTCATTCATATTCTTAAAAACAACTCATTAAAAATCAAGGTACATCATAATGTTCGCAAAGATTTGTAATTAGTGAATGAAGTAGAGTAAGTACTACCTCACTGGCTAAGTAGAATACTGAAAATGTACATTTAAACTATATTTAAGGTACTTGTTTTGGTTTTGCTAATATTTCTGTTTATATTTTCTCAACTGTTATTATTTAAAATACTGGGCATATTTGTTGCAATGCTTAAGGTTTGAATTCTGACTCTTCCACTAAATGTGTTCCTTTGAATAAGTTACTTATAAGTTCTTACTTATAAGAATAAGTGCTATTTCCTCATTTGTAAGATGAAAATAGTAATACCCATGCCTGGCCGGTATGACTCAGTGGTTGAATGTCACAGGTTCGATTCCCGGTCAGGGCATATGCCCTGGTTGCAGGTTCAGTCCCCAACAGGGGTTATGCAGGAGGCAGCCGATTGATGTTTCTCTCTTACCAATAATTCCATCTCTCTCTCCCTCCCTCTCTCTCTCTAAAACCAATAAAAACATATTTTTAAAAAATTATAAAAAAGAAAGAAAATAGTAGAACCCATATTAGAGTTGCTGTGAGATTTAAATATGATCATGCACATAAAATACATGAAAAGGTATTAAGAACTCCATAAATGGTAGCTGTAATTATTTAGAAAATGAATATATTTAAAATATATATTTAACTAGAAATAGAGGAGTGCAGTTAATATACTACACAATTCACATTAAGCACTAATAGTAATAATCATAACAATAAAAATATCAGCTTATTGATAATATTTTAATATTTTGTGCTTTACTAATTTTCTATAGTAGAAGTCAGTTCATTATAATTTTTTCCTTCTGTAGGTACCAAAACCCTGGTGGTTCATGGGCAGAATGAGTGTGATATTCCTACTCAATTACCAGTCCATGAAGACACTCAATTTGAAGCCCTGTTAAAGGTAGGCGTGACTTTGACAGGAACAATTTTTTAATGGCACAATGACTATGAACACTTCCCTGACCATCCAGCTTAGAATTACATGGCATTTTTCTATCTTCCACCCAATATGTACATTTATTTACCTCTTCTAGAATCCCTTCCTCTATTTGTGTACTTCCTCCATTTTCTTGTGTAATTTTCTCCACTTTTACTGACATGTTAGCTCTGCGATGAAGTAGGCAAACTCATGCAGCTACAATTGCAGCATGACCCTGCCCGTCCCCCTAACTACCATGGGAATGCGGTGCACTCCTGCCTCGGAGCTGCCTGGCTCGCCGTGGGGGCAGCTCTGCAGGTGCCTGGGTTTACACACTGAGCACTGGGGCAAACTCCAGCTGTCGGCTGGGATCGATGCCAGAGACTCTTCTAGGGGCATTTGTGTACAGTCTTGACTTGTCACTGCTGGAAATTATTGGAGAAGCAGAAAATACATACCTTAGAATAAATCAAGTGAGTTGAGAAATTATTTTTAATGGTTATGGCATGTATTCCCCTCAAAAGAAATGCAATCCATAGCTGCAAGTCTGTAAGGTTTTTAAGGTAATGTAGTAAGTAAACTAGAACTATGATTCCCATTGGACTCCTTGGTGTTTATTATGTGTAGTTCAAACTTTTGGTAATTGATTTCCTGTAATACAACTCCAGGCTCAGACAGAGTAGAAAGGACCTCTGAAAAATTCCATTTGCCAAACTTGTATATTTTATTTCAGTAGAAAGGTTGTTAAACTTCCTTCAGGTCTCACCCAGACATCTCCTGGGAATATCTAAGGCCCAATGAGGCAAAATTGAACAATCCCTCCATCTTCCTACTCTATGTTAAATGGTAGGATAACATGAAGGCAGAAAGAGCTCAAACCCAGGCTCCATCACAACCAGTATGACCTAAATCAATTAACAAGACCTCTCTACTGTCGGTTTCTTTTTTAACAGTACTGGGATACTAGTGCAGGTTATACAAGTAATCTACATAGAAAGCCTTGAACTTAGAAAATAGTACATAATAAGTGCTCAATGCATTGTAGTTTGTATTATTTTTCATGTTGTTACTAAACTGCTTTCTTCCTGACATTGAGTCTAGTAGATGTAACTATGCTTCCATGGTTCCTCATTCAGTCTGAAATATCATTGTACATCTTTTAGCACTATGAGAGTAGATGGTTTATATCACCTTACTAGTCTTTATAATATCATTCTTTGGATAACATCATATCCAAATGCAGTGTGTATCCATATATTTACATGCACATACACACATATATACCCGTGCATAATACATAAGAGTGTATAAGATATATATATATATATGCACATATATATAAAATCCTTATAAAAAGTTACCTTATTTTTATAATATTTGTATTTTGTAGCTTACTACCTGGCAGCACATAGTATGTTCTCAATAAACCTTTATTAAAATGTATTGTTATTATTCTAGGAGTGTTTGGAATTTTTTAACATCCCAGAATCCCAGTCAACACATTATTTTCTCATGGATAAACGATGGAACCTTATCCACTACAATAAGGTGAGACTGTGCAGCAGTGACATTCATGTTGGGTTGTGTCAGAAGCTCATCATGCCTTTCTTTGAGGGCAGCAAGCCCTCAGGGAGGCATCATTGTTTAGAGGTTAGGAGTATGGCCACTTAGGCCACACAACTTACTGTCTAGGTAGCTGTGGACAAGCCACTTTACTTTTGGAACCTTCAGTTTCCTTGTCTGCAGACTGAAGGTGGTGATAATAGTATCTACTGTAGGGTTGTTGTGATCACCAAAGGAGATAGGCCAAGTAAAGCATAAAGTGATTGATTATTATTAAATTTAGATGAAAAGTTAAGCTGTTCATATAATAACACATGTTTCTAACTGGAATTTTAATGTTTTTCTGATTCCCCCTTCTATGATGGTAAGCATGATCGGGGTGACCTGATCTAATGAGCAAAGGGGGACCTCAGGAAGACCCCTGACATCACTTTACAGCGACTTCCTTCCAAAATGTCATTTAGTCAGCGGCCTTCGGCTCCTTGGCTTCTGACAGCAACTGGGTATTCGGAAAGAGTACTCAGCCTGGGCGATGCAACGCTTTCCTGAGGAGGGCTTTTACCTTCCTTGTTATTTTGTCAAATTGGGGAATGTACCCTAGTAAGAATCAAAACCGTTAGAAAATACATAACTTTTGCTTGTCTGACCTAAAGAGAAATGAGATCAAAAGTGTAATCATCTCTTTTGTCTTTGTGTGATCCCATCACAGACCTATGTCCGGGATATTTATCCTTTCCGGAGGTCAGTGTCTCCGCAGCTGAACCTCGTGCATATGCATCCGGAGAAAGGACAGGAGCTCATTCAGAAACAGGTGCCTGGCCACCTCTGTTTTCTCGTGTCATTGGGATAATTCTGGGTAAATGGGTTGCCAAGCCTGAGAGTCTGTGATGCTGTTAGATCCTCTCTGGAGAGGATGGGTAGATGGGCCCTTGATCAATAGATAGTTCCCCAAAATAGTTTGTTTAGTTTTGTAAATGGGATCATAATATAAAGTATTAAGGAACACTCACCTGGAGTAGTGCTATGATGAATCATTGGGTATAAACAATAGAAATTTTCTCATTTATTTGCCTATTTGTTTCTAAGCATGGATTTTCATCCCATAGTTTTGTAAAACAGGATTAGAAGTACATATGACATAACTATTAGAAGGTTGTCCTAGAGGTTTATGCTAGCTGGGAAATAAATAAGTGGAGAGAATCAGTGCAGTGATGTCTGAAAAGAATACTGAACTAAGGTCCAGAGACTGGACTCAGACCCAGCTCTGCCCCTGACCAATCATCTGACCTTGGGCATGTTACTAACGTCTCTTCAAATAGGAGACATAATTAAGCAGTTGTACTTAGATTTAAGATTGAAGAGCATAGGTCCTGGCTAGGTAGCTCAGTTGGCTAGAGCATCATATCCCATACGCCAAAGTTGTGAGTTCGATCTCTGGTTATGGCACAAACAAGAAGCAACCAATGAATGCATGAATAAGTGGAACAACAAAACTCTCTCTCTCTCTAATCAACCATTAACAGCAAATTTTAATTAAAAAAATAAAGATTATGCATAAATAAGTGGAACAACAAAACTCTCTCTCTCTAATCAACCATTAAAAGCAAATTTTAATTAAAAAAATAAAGATTGAAGAGCAGAATAATGTTCACGTGTCTTATTGCAAATCAGACTTCAAGCTTAAGGAAATTCACTACTTTGCATGCAAAATATAAGTGTAGTATATAACTCTAACAATATAATTTTAATATGATCCATGCATTACATTGTTTTATTTTTATTTTTAATTAATTTACATTTATTTTTAATAAAATGTCTAAACAAGAATTTCAGGATATTTTATAATTTCAGTTTTTCTGCACATAGCAAGGATGCTAACTCGGTATCAAACTATCCAAAATACCTTCATGAAATGAATAAGAATGGCATATAATTAGACCACTTATGCAATTAAAATATATTTATGATTAACTACCTAAATTACATTTAAAAGAAAGAAAATAGTGAAGGGGTTACAAGGTGTGAGATGTTGGGCAAAACTGTAAGATCTTACATTTAAATGCTTTCAGAAACAATTCTCCCCAAATTATCTCAGCCCATAATTTTAGCAGCAAAATAACTAAAGCCATCATAGATAATGGCACTTCATTAGTTTGTTTTTTAACCATGTTTAAGAACATGTTTTAAAAGAATGGCATAAATTGGGGCTCTGGCTCTGTGTGCACTCAGGTTGGACTGAAAGATGTCTTTCTAAGTTCCTCAGAAACTTAGTTCCATCGTTCTGGCTCTGAAGTTTCCTCAGTAATGCCTCACTGCTTATGAAGTCCAAAATCATATCCCCTGTCCACTGATCATCAACAGAAAAAGAACTAAGAGTAGGGGCTCAGAGGCCCTTGTTCATGCCATCTAAATTTAGGGCTAAAGGACTAACCTAGGGTCCCATCAGCTTTTGTCCCAAGGTAGATTTTTCTTGGATCCCATTTGGTTCAGTGTTAAAGAGGCAAACTCAGAACCAACAAGAAACAGCTTAAGGCATCAATGGAGATGGTAGAAGCAATTGGAAGTGACTGTTAGCTCTTGTTGGAGAAGGTCTTCCATATTTTGATGTCTGGGCAAATGGCCTCTATGTGATTGAACTATTCTTGACAATGCTTGCGTTGTGGTCCTTCCAGCCTGCAAACTCTGTAAGAAACACTTCCTCCCATAGAGTAGACACATGCAAGAAGTGAGAGTCAATTAAGTATTATTTGCTCTTTCTGTGTGGAAAAAAAAAACCACAAAAACCACCACACACACATTTCTCCCTCATTTCCCTTCCCCCAGCCTTGATTTTATCAGCCCGGTTTGCCATTACAGATTTTACTTCCATTTCTTCACTCTTTGTCATTTCGGAGTTTCTGATTCTATTTGTGTCTGCTCCTGCGTTTGGTTGCTGCAAGGTGTTCACGCGGAAGCTGGAGGAAGTGGGGCGAGTTTTGTTCCTCATCTCCCTGACGCAGAAGATCCCCACGGCCCACAAACAGTCCCACGTCTCCATGCTGCAGGAAGACCTCCTCCGACTGCCCTCATTCCCTCGCAGTGCTATCGATGCCGAGTTTTCACTCTTCAGCGATCCTCAAGGTATCCAGACGAAAGCATCTCCTCTCTCGGGCGTCGCATGCCCTTGTTTAGTCCGTGGCTGGAGGGCATCTCCATCAGCGGACAGTTCTGTAAGCCAGGGGTTCTCAGCCCTGACTGCCTCCGAATCACTGGCAGGACTTGATCAAACACAGGTTGCTGGGCCCCACCCTCCACCATCAAGTTTCTGGCTCAGTGGCTCTGAAATGGGGCCTGGGAACTTGCATTTCTGATAAGTTCCCAGGTAATGATGATGATGCTATTCTGGGGACCAAACTTGGAGACCACTGCTCCAAGCTAGGTCTAAGCAGCTGAAGGAAGTCCTCTGATATTGTTAGGTTGACTAAGTGAAGAATAGGTATTTATAAGAAGCTCAGGAGGAGGAAAACCAAGCTAGGTCTAAGCAGCTGAAGGAAGTCCTCTGATGTTGTTAGGTTGACTAAGGTATTTATAAGAAGCTCAGGAGGAGGAAACCTGTTCTCTCATGACAGAGAGCAGGACAGTGGTGGCCTCCAGGTTGGGGGAGTCAATTTCCTGGAAAGAGGCATAAAGAGAATTTCTGAGGTCCTGAAATGGTCTTGATTGGGGTGGTGGGTACTTAAGTGTGTATTTTTGTCAAAACTCATTCAACTCTATAAGATCTGTGCATTTCACTCTCTCTAAATTATAGCTGAATTGAGAAAGAGAGAGAGAAACAGAGACAGGAAACAGAAAGAGGTGCACTTTGAAACCTCACCCTGTTGCTCAGTTGTTCATTTGGGACAGTTTACTGAAATGAGCAGACTTATGCTCAGTGTCTTCATCGAGACGGAGCAAAGCGACCGTGGAAAGAACTCCAGTCTGACCAGAAATTAAAAGACCAAGCAGTGGTCCCAACCCTGCCATTTTCTTTCTGAAATAACGTCTCTCAAAGCCACAGCTTACTCAGCAGCAACCTGCTGCAAATGTCTCCCCTGTCTGCCCACAGAGTTGCATCAAAGAGGTGATGCTGAGAGGCCTTTGTGAGCCAGGAAGTGTCACGTGAATGCCAGCAATATTGTGCTGGGAAGCCTTTCGGCAGTAGATTGCCACATCCCGGAGTTGGAACACATGGGAGACAGCAGTGCCCTCGGGTTGGATGGCCCTCCCACGCCCACAGGGTCTGCGTGGGGCTAATTCTGTGTCTGCTTTTATGTTCTCACAGCTGGGAAGGAGCTGTTTGGCCTGGACACTCTTCAGAAGAGCTTGTGGATCCAGCTCCTGGAGGAGATGTTCCTGGGCATGCCCAGCGAGTTTCCCTGGGGAGATGAAATCATGCTCTTCCTCAACGTTTTTAACGGGGCTCTGATCCTGCACCCAGAAGACAGCGCCCTGCTCAGGCAGTACGCGGCCACCGTCATCAACAGCGCTGTGCACTTCAACCACCTCTTCTCCCTCAGCGGCTACCAGTGGATTCTGCCCACCATGCTGCAGGTGCCGAGCTCTCCTCTCCCAGCCAGAGAATTAGCCCGAGTACTGCTCATCAGCAGGTCTACAGGATCTATACTGAATTTTTTTAAAATATATTTTTATGGATTTCAGAGAGGAAGGGAGAGGGAGAGAGACATAGAAACACCAATGATGAGAGAGAATCATTGACTGGCTTCTCTTACACACCCCCTACTGGGGATCGAGCCTGCAACTGGAGCATGTGCTCTTGACCAGAATTGAACCTGTGACCCTTTAGTCAGCACACTGACGCTCTATCCACTGAACCAACCAGCTAGGGCTATACTGAAATTTTTTAATGATAGAGTTCTCTTCTTTTGTGACAGCAGAAAGCACCAAATGAACTCCCCCTAAAATTTTCCAAGAGGTCACAATATTCAATCCTCTGCTGAGATCCCCCAGACCTGGAATATGCTTTCCCGTTTCTTCTGGGCCCGTGATTCTCAAAGTATGGTCTCGGGACCAGCAGTACCAGCATCACCTGGGAATCTGTTAGAAATGCACATTCTGGGATCCATCCAGACCTGCTGCATCAGAAACTCTGGAGTCGGGGCCCAGTAATCCAGTTTTAATAGGATCTCCAGGTGGTTCTGATACCTTAGAATGTTTGAGAACCATTATTCCAATGTATGGCAAGTGTTCAGCTGATATTTCTTCGAGAAAGTCTCTGACTTCTCTCGGGACAGAGATTTTCATTGCCATTACATTTGGTATAAAGAGGCTGATGGTGGTGAATTTATTAGCAGGAGGACTTTCTGTTTACGCACGTCTGATGTGTATCTGGCCACGTCAGGAGTACTGAATAAAGTTCAGATAAGGCTGGGGGATCATCCTCATTCTCTAGTTTTGTGGAAGTTTTCATAAAAATTTTGAAAGTATTACATGCTCATGCAAAATAAAATTTTCTCAACCTACAGGGGTAGGAAATTTACTTTCAATATCACCAGGGCTCTCTGACCTGTTTTTAAATAGTTGGAATTTTCTCTCTTTTTATAACTTTTGTACTGATTACTAAAAACAATAAATGCTCATTATAAAATAGAGAAGATAAAGAAAAACTTAAAGAAGAAAATAAAGATCACTTATAATCCTCCTTCCCACATGACCATTGTTTCCACTTCTTGAAGACCCTGGCACTCTATCCTGCCTTTTTTTTTAAAAACAAAAGTTGAATCATATCATATATTCAAGTTTGTTACCTACCTTTTTCATTTAAGACTAAGAACACCATGGATATTTTTTTCCATGTAGCTACATTTAGTAGTATAGCATTTAAAAAATAACTGCATAATATTCTGTTGTATACACATGCCATAATTCACCTAACTAACCCCAATTTATGAGTAATTTAAGTTTCAAATTTTCCACTGTTATAAGAAACCTTGCAGTGGACATTCTTGTATATACACCTTTGTACATTTGTCCAACTCTCTTAAGATAAGTTCCTAGTCACAAACTTCCTGGGGAAAAAGTTTATTTATATATTTTTAGGATTTCTATGTATATTACCCAATTTCTCTGAAGGAAGGTTATACCATTTACCTCCCCTCCACCAGTTGAAATGACCCATTTCCCTCCCTGTTCCCCATGGCGATGAGGCATTTTCTGACCGTGTGGCATCTTCCCACAGGTGTACTCTGATTATGAAAGCAACCCCCAGTTGCGCCAAGCCATCGAGTTTGCCTGCCACCAGTTCTACATTCTCCACCGGAAGCCCTTTGTGCTCCAGCTGTTTGCTAGTGTGGCCCCGCTGCTGGAGTTCCCAGTGAGTAAACTCTGGAAATCAACGAAGATCAAGCAAACGAGAAAAGCTCTTTATTCACAGCTTGCTGTATCGAGGGCATCACCCACCATCAGTCAGGTTTTGGCAGAGACTCAAAGGCAGACAGAGGAGAGAGAAAACTTTATAGGGAGAAGAGGGAAGGCTTCGGGTATGTTCTGATTGGAGGCTGTTGGCCTGGCGAAGCTGTAAGTGGGCAGAGTAGACACAGGGCATCCTATGTGATTGGTTAGGGGTGCATATTTGGTTTTCTCTGATTGGTCTTAAATTGGGAGCAGAGACAAGGATTAGTTATTAATCAAGTCCTGTCTGTTTGGGGGTTTATGGGTATAAGGATTATTGTTTGGTTTCCACTAGAGCTAGTACCCTGATTTCCAACAAGTCTGATGGATTGCATGCTGGTTTCCTGGGCTGGTGTCTGTGGACAGTAGGTTTGGGTTGGTTTCCTGGGCAGGTTACTGCAGTTTGGGGATCAGCAGTTTTATTGTTATGTATGGCCTGGCCATTGATCTTTGCATAATCAGTCTCTCAGCTCTCTTTCTTCAACCAGTGGGATATGAATGTCATACATCATTTCTCTTTCCACAAGAAACTCATTTCTGTTCAACATTTCTTTTCAACCCTCACCTCAGCCCCTAGATATAAATAGGCCAACTCTGCAGTTTTTTCATACTCAGTTAATGAAAGGATGGAAAATATAAAATGATAAAAGGAAGAGTTCCTGATTCTACTTCCTTTCTATTCTCTGGCACACCTGACTTACCCTTTTTCTCCAGCGCATTTATATAGATCACATCCCTTACACATCTTTGTTTAAGTGATATGGATCTCTACCACACCCACAATAGAATTAAGCTCCATTAAAGCAAGACCCTTGTCTTTTTTTTTTGGTTTGTTTTTAGCTTTTGTTTTGAGTATATGGGTGTGTTTGGTTTTTTTTTGCTTTTGTTTTGCCATAACCTTAGTGCACAGAATGGTGACTAGCAGAGAGTAGGAATTTAATAAGGAATTGTTATTTTAATAAAGGAATCAAATGAATAAGACAGATTTGAGATGTTACGTATCTCCATTTTGGAGCTATGTTAGCAAATAGGATTTGTAAAATTCCCAGAGCTATTAAATATGTTACCCCAAACGTAGTTGAACTGTTCAATTAGCCCATTACAAATTTGCCTTTGCAAATGCTGAATCCTACAATTGCAGATGAGAGGGTCCATTGGCATGATGTTTTCCAGCAGTTGACATATTACTGTATTCTTATGAGTTTCCACAAATATCTCTTTTGTACTAGGTTAGCGTTAAAACTCAGGTGTTCCACTCCATAGTCACACAGCAGCATTGTTGGGTGCAGAATCATGTATACTGAATACCGGTTCAATGTTGTGATTGTTATCAACAGTAGTGTTTATGAAATTTGGATTCCTGGTCAAACCATATTCGTACTGAGGTGGAATTAAATAAACTAAAATTGTCTTTCTTTATACAGGATGCTGCCAATACTGGGTCCAGCAAAGGTGTGTCAGCTCAGTGCCTGTTTGACTTGCTGCAGTCCCTGGAGGGCGAGACCACGGACATCTTAGATATCTTAGAGCTGGTGAAGGCTGAGAAGCCGCTGAAGTCTTTAGGTAGAAGCAAAATTTGTCTTGAAAATTTTTTTCTCTTTGTAATTTTTCTTAAAGTAATAACTCTATGTTGAATATTTTGAACTAACTCAAAACAGCAAAAATAAATGGAACAGTGGTGTAAATTGAATGAGTACATTTTCCTATCTCCTGTTTTTCTTACATTTCTTGTCAATCCTAAAGAGTAAGGAATTCTCTGCCATGAAAATTGTATCATAATGATGCTGAGTGAACCACTATTCAAGCACTGTACTTCTCAGAAAATGGGGTGTTCTTGGGCAATTATAAGGGAATAACCCCCCAAAAGGGCCTTTTATTATCCTATTTGTTAGAAGGCATGTCTGACTTTAGGCCATCCAAACGTATCTTCTAGGAAGTGAGCTTTTTAAAAAACTTCTCCTGAAAAGCGCTTTTATTTGTCATCTTATTATTTAAAAGTTTTTAAAAAAATAATAGACTTTTTAGTCACTTTAGATGAAGAAATTAATAGTGCTCACAGTTTAGGAATGAAGTCTGATGAAGAAATGGCTGCAAAAGCTAACTGGAAAGAAAATGTTAGAGTGATAAGCTGTTCTTATTTCCTGGCAGAATCCACTCTGATTGTACGCCTTCACCTTCTGTCCCTTCAGATTTCTGCTATGGAAATGAAGACCTGACTTTCTCTATAAGTGAGGCCATTAAGCTCTGTGTTACGGTGGTGGCATATGCTCCGGAATCGTTCAGAAGGTAACTGCAGACCTTTACTCTGTGATAAGTAAATATGGTAAAGGAAATAAAATTGAATGCGTGCGGGGGTTATGTTTGCTAATATCAGCCTGTGTCCTTCTGCCAGGTAAGTTTTCAAAAACAATTTGGGAAACTAGTCATAGCCAAGGTTCTGGAAAATATAGTAAATCTTCATTAATTTGGAATTCCCTAATTTAGAATTTGTGCAGCAGCTTAGATGTTTAGTCTTGTTTAGAGACTATGTTCACATCTAATAAATTAACAGTAAATATAATTTTAGAATAGACATTTAATCTATTTAATAAAACTCCTTTCAAGAAGCAATGAAGCCCTAGCCAGTCTCCTCAGTGACTAGAGCGTCAACCTGTGGAATGAAGGGTCCCGGGTTCAATTCTGGTCAGGGGCATATACCTCGGTTGCATGTTGGATCCCCAATCTGCGGGAAGCAACTAATCATTGTGTCTCTCCTCCTCCCACTCTCTCTAAAAATCAATGGAAAAAATATCCTCAGGTGAGGATTAACAACAAAAAAGAAGCAATGAAAACGGTCACATTAAGAGCAAGAATATAAAATCTTTGGTCATTATTTCTACCAGTTTTCCCAAGTCAAATTTTGGTGTTTGTCTTCCTTTCTCCATGCTTTTAAATATGATTCAACCAACAAAAGTAGGATGTGAAATATGACCTGGTTTCCTTTCTGTTGACATAGTCTTCAGATGCTGATGGTCTTGGAAGCTTTAGTCCCATGTTACCTACAAAAGCTAAAGAGGCAGACATCACAGGTGGAGACAGTACCTGCTGCCCGAGAGGAGATTGCTGCCACAGCTGCTCTTGCGACATCCCTCCAGGCCCTTCTCTACAGTGTAGAGGTCCTCACCAGGTAATCCCATCAGCAGAAATATCCACAGCCTTGCCCTAGCCGGTTTGGCTCAGTGGATAGAGCTTTGGCCTGCGGACCGAAGTGTCCCGGGTTCTATTCTGGTCAAGGGCACAAGGCCGGGTTTCAGGCTCCATCCCCAGTAGGGAGCGTGCAGGAGGCAGCCAATCAATGATTCTCTTTCATCATTGATGTTTCTCTCTCTCTCTCTCCCTCTCCCTTCCTCTCTGAAATCCATAAAAATATATTTAAAGAAAAGAAATATCCACAACCTTAAATTATATGTATCTACCAAAAAGATGAAAAAAAAATGTGATGGCTAAAAAATTTCTGAAAGCAATCTTTATTTATATCTGCTCGAATTCAGTCCTTACGGCTTAAAACTGCAAATATCCCTAAGCTGTTTGGATAAATAGTGCTAAGCACTATTATTATTGTTGTTGTTGTTGTACCATGATTGCTAAACACACATTTGCCTGTAGTTTGATGAGCATCTATGGCAGTTTTAACCAATGCTAAACAAATCTTTTGTAAAAGGGCCAATTTAGTGAGTATGAAAATGTGATCAACATTTTTTATTGGCTCTTATTTTATGAAAATGTCTGCAATTCCAACTAAGCATTCTTTTATTATTTTACTATTTACAATGAGTTGTTTTTACTATAATTTTTAAAACTACATAACAAACATAATCTGCAAAATTTTATTCCAATGCCATAATTAACAGATTCTCTGTGGAACAAGGCTCAGTAGTGCTGAGAGAAGGGGCTGAGAGATTTGGGACTTGAAAGGTAAATTGTCATCAGAGTTCAGCCCTAAACAAAGTTGCAAGAAATTAGTATATCACAAGATTCTTGGGTGCAGAAGGCATTGAAAGACTGGTAAGGGGGGAGGGGCGGGAGGGCTTGGAACAGAGACAAAAGATTGAGTGAGACGAGTGGGGAAGGTAGATGCAGAACACTCTACAAAAGATTGGCTTTCCTTCTCCACTGCCGTCTAAAATTAGATGGAAGGGGGTATTCTTCCCCGAACTGGAGATGGGAAACCTTCTTCCTGGGTTGGTTTCTTTGCTCCTCCATCCCATTTGGCCACATCCTTAGCCTAAAATTCTGTCTATGACTTACCCCCACCGAAAGGCACCAACTTCCCAGCCCCATCTTGCTCTGTTGATGACAGAGCTAGCCGAAATCCCTCAGTCCTGGGAGGACTTTTCCACATGCACCAGCCAGTGAGAGAGGGAGTGAGATTGTGACTAATTAAGTCAATATATGTGTAGGTTCTTATCATGAGCTACATCGGCAACCTAAGCAAACAGAATGTTACCCAAAAGCCTTGGGTGGGCTATCACTGCCAAAGTGCTCATATGCATCTAAACCAGTGGTTCTCAACGGTCTGGCCCTTTAAATACAGTTCCTCATGTTGTGACCCAGCCATAAAATTATTTTCGTTGCTACTTCATAACTGTCATGTTGCTACTGTTATGAATCGTAATGTAAATATCTGATATGCAGGATGGTCTTAGGCGACCCCTGTGAAAGGGTCGTTCGACCGCCAAAGGGGTCGCAACCCACAGGTTGAGAACCGCTGATAAACTGAAGAAATGGGAAGCAGAGAACCATGGCAAACTGCCCAGTCCAATGGGCAATAGTCCTAAGGTTTTTGGTGATGGTTTCAGAAAAATCCCAGGAGGAAGAACATCTGAAGAAGAAATATCAGACTTACACTCTCCTTTCTGCGCCATGTGGTTATGGCACCAGCACCTCTCTGCAAGTGGAGGAGAGAAGCGCAGTCAGTTTTCCCCAAGTGACATTTGAGTTGTTTCTCCTTATATTCTGCAATAGTGGTGCTTTCCTCCTTTCTGTTCTCTTTGATAAGTCAATTAAATTACTGATTCACCCGAAATTAACATTGACTTACCCAAAATTCCACGAAGAATTATGGATGGAAGTCTGACATTTAAAATTCTATGACTTTAAATATTCCGGTGCATTTAATAATTGTTGCTGGAGTGTAAAACCAGCCTCATTGACTGGTTATAATTATTCACACACAAAAAAATGGCTTTGTTGTTTTTACAAAAAGAAGATAATAAGAACCTCTTTTCATTTCCACACTCTTAATTTCTTTACTCATAAAAAAAATAAGTTATAGAGCTGGTAACACATAAACAAGTATATTACAATTATAATAGCACTAGCTTTCTATTGTTGTGTAATGCATTACCACAAACTAGAGGCTGAGGACAAAATACATTTATTATCTCATATTCCTGAAGGCCAGAAGTCAGGGCGGGCTCAGCTGTTCTCTTTGCTCAGGGTCTCACAAGGCCAAAATCAAGATGGTAGTCAGTCTGGGTTCTCACTGAAGGTTCTGGGTGCAGAATCCACACCAGGCAGCTCTAGGTCTGAGATCCCTTTTGTTTTCTGCTTGCCGGCCTCTCTCTGCTTTAAGAAGTCACCTGCATTTTTCTCACCTGCCCCCCTCTGTGCTCCCACCAGCAAGGGCACCATGAATCCTCATGCGTCAAATCTTTCTGCCAGAGAAAACTCTGCTGTTTAAGGCTGGTGTGGTGAGAATAGGCCTACCAGATCATCTCCTTTTGGTCATATCAGGTAACATAGTCACTGGAGTAACACTCGGAGTGAGTCTGTAAATGTTGCTTCTCATTTTTAAATCCTGCCTCTCAAAACAAAGGCCCAGGAGGAGAAGGTCTGGGGTGATTGTTGAAAGGCGACTCACTTTCTGGCCACACCCTGCATGCGGAAAATGAGCATCAGAACAGCAAGCCTGAACCAGTTCCCACAAGAAATTGTTTTTGAAAAGCTGCACCATCCCTTCCATGTCTCAGTTGCTGATAGAGAGGCAGAGTTTACCTAATCCTTAAAGTGAACCCTGCAGATACCAAATTAGATGACTCAAATCTACTTCTAAGTGTCTAAGTTGCTGACTTATAATAGATAGTAATTTACCTACTTCCCTGAGTAGTCTTAGGCATGATTTTGTTTAGAACTATTCTTTCATTCTTTGGTAGTTCCTCACAAAAATAGAGTGGTTAATTATGGTGTCGGTGGTCAAAATGGTATATAAATTTTTACTTTTTACTTATTATTTAGAATGGTTAACATCCTGGTACCTGTAGAATTGAAAAATGTGCTCTTAACTCTTGATTAATACAGATTTAGAAGCCTGATTTCATACATGTCTGGTTTGAGGAGTCAGTTTATTACTCAGAACCAAGTGGAAAAACTTTTTTTATTGTTGACACTATTACAGATGTTCCTCATTTCAAGTGGAAGAACTTAAATCATGGTGAGCTTACAGATCCTTGGGAAGTAATGTGCCTTTTAAAGTATCTCTCAGAACAAAGACAGCAAAAGGGTGACAGAAGAGCCCAAAGCTAGATAGCCTGTCTCTTTGAGACTCTAACTTAAAACTTATGTGAGCTTCAATAACTTGAAGATTTCATAAATGTTTCCACTTCTGTTGTTGCTGTTGTTTTGTTGTGGTGGTTACTGTCCTTGCAGGCCCATGACAGCCCCACAGATGAGCAGGTGTGACCAAGGTCATAAAGGCGCCACCACAGCCAATCACACCATGTCGTCTGGGGTGAACACCAGGTAATTGACTAGCCTTATTCTCCCATGGTATCTCCATTTCATACAACCTGAATCTCCACTGTTGGGCATGAAAGGAATCCTGAAAATAGTCAATGTTAAGTGCAAAAATCTCCTTCCAAGGAAATAAAAAGGAAGGTGAGAGTTTGGAGTTCAAGAAAGTACCAAGGCTTCATTTGAAATAACCAAAGAGAAACCCAAGCCCCTTTCATACATTGGCATTTGTGTCAGTGTATTTGCATGAACATGAAGATGTTCTCTGCCTCCTGGGTGGTCTTTGAACTATTCCAGTGTTGTTTCATTTCCAAGAAAAAAGCAAATAAAACAATAATCATCCGGAGGTGGTTCTTCATTCCGGGGCAGGTATGAAGAGTCAGTTTTCTTTCATCTGGACAAATTTCCACAGATATTTTATCCAAACTGACCTAGGTCCTTCGGTGATGCTTTCAGGGTCATTGACTTAATCTCCTTCCCTGTTTTGGTGTAACTCAGACACTGGCTCTCCTAGTTAATACTCTGCCTGCATCATTCTGTCTGTGTTAACCTCTAAATAGTCTAACACACACACACACACACACACACACGCACACGCACACGCACACGCACACACACACACAGAGTTTAATAAGCTTCTTCCTCTAAGGAAAAATTAAAATAGGGCAAACCCAAAATCAGTTTTAGAGAAAGTTCTTTCTTCTTAGTATGAAATAGTTAGCAGGAGCTCTTAAAGAGAAATTAATTTTCCAGACTCTCTGAAGCACATTTTTAAGTGTGTATTATTATTTTATGTGAAATTAATTTTCTGCTCGTCATATATATTTATTAGAGGCCAAGTGCACAAATTCGTGCACGGGTGGGGTCTGGCTGGCCCGGCCCCAATCGGCAGATCAGAGCCAGGCCTATCAGGAGGAGGAGATGGCAGGAGGTTGGCCGGCCATCCTGATCAGGTGATCAGGGCCAGGCCAGCTGGGGGGAGGGACCACAGGACCCGAATAGGGTGGGGGCTGCCGATCAGGGACGG
>NW_005366455.1:576313-615332 GCF_000412655.1 Myotis brandtii | reverse complement strand
AGGGGGAGGGACTGCAGGAGGTTGGCCGCCGGCCCCATCCCTCTATCCGGCCGTTTCACTGGCGGCAGTGGGCGTCATAGTTCAGATTGTTATGGCGTTCCAGTCGCTGGCTTTTTATATATATAGATAGTAAAGATAAAACAAATTCCAATCTGAACTATAAGTTACCAGATATGATGGTGAACTCATGCCTCAATTTCTTATATTGAGAAAAAATGATTATATACTCTAAGTGATATTTAGGGGCTAGGTTCAACTACTGGATATAAGGCCTATGGGAAAAGAAGGTTTCTAAAGTCCTACAAAGCAATATATCTCCACAAATGAGAGGAAGTCAGCCATATTTCTTCCTCTGATCACCTTCAAAGCATGTGGTATTAAAACTGTAACTTAGATTCACTTTACTTTCAAAGTTTTTAAAAATTCCCTTATTGACCACGTTTCTTGACTTTGGATGTGTTTTTATAATATCTGTCTTTCCATGGATTTTATGCCAATGGAACAGCTTTCAAAGCAGCTATAATTGCACCATATGTGGCAGCAAATGAAAGATCAAGATTGTATATTTTAGGATTTGTATGGGTGTATTTGTGAGTTTATCAAAATGTATAGTTTTGATGGCTTCTCCTAAGAAAAAGTCCAGCCTCTTTTCTTGCTCTGATAGTAATGCAGACTGTGTTTCTGACTCCCAGGTACCAAGAACAAAGCGCCAAACTGCACTTTATCAGGTACAGAAAGACAACCCTAATTCCATACCCATTCTGACATCTTACAATGATTGCCTTTGAGCTGGGTTATGATTCTGTTAGATTTCATATAATTATCGCATGGCACCCTTTTACTGAGTAAATCCTCAGGAATTGCTAATGTAAAGCACCACTACAATTTGGGATGATAATTCCTTCTAGGATGATAAACTTTGAGATGTGGGTTTCTCCAAGCCCTGCCTTGATTCATTAGCTGTTATATAAGGAATCTTACCTTTTTCTTCCATGGGAAGCTCTCCTCTCAGAGTTGCCGTACACACACCTTCCCAGGCCCCCAGTTAACCTTTTGTAATTTCCCAGGGAAAACCTTCACTTGCTGGAGGAGGGGCAAGGCCTGCCCAGAGAGGAGCTGGATGAGCGAATTGCCCGGGAGGAGTTCAGAAGACCCCGGGAGTCCCTGCTGAATATTTGCACTGAGTTCTACAAGCACTGCGGGCCAAGGCTGAAGATCTTGCAAAACCTGGCTGGGGAGCCTCGGGTCACGGCCCTGGAGTTGCTGGATGTGAAGTCCCACATGAGGTACTGTTCTCACTGTTCTTACCCAGAGTATAGATGTAACAGGCAGTGTCTGGGGTGGGGCGGCAGGGGTGGTCCCTAGATAAGAGTTTGAGATACTCAGAATGATGTTTCCAGTGGTTTGATGCATACCATTGCAGGACCCTGGGGGATAATGTATATTAAATTCCTCAAAAAGAATCTCAGAATGGACGGAGGGGGGGGGTGGTGTTGGGGGGGCAATATTCAGAAAAGCACAGCCTGAGCTGCTTAGGCTCAGTGGATAAAGCATGGACCTATATACTGGAGGGTCCTGGGTTTGATTCTGATCAAAGGCACATACTTCAGGCTCAATCCACTGCCCCTGTCAGGAGGCAACCAGTGGATGTGTGTCTCTCTCACATCGATGTTTCTCTCTGTGTGTCTCTCCCTCTCCCTTCTACTCTCTCTAAAAATCAATGGGGAAAAATATCCTTGTTTGAGGATTAACAAAAATAAAAATAATAAAAATTCTATACAGAGACCAGTGACCATTTCAAAATTTTTACTCCTGCCTGGCCAGCATGGCTCAGTGGTTGAGTGTCAGCTTATGAAATAGGAGGTCACGGTTCAATTCCTGGTCAGGGCACATGCCCAGGTTGTGGGCTCGATTCCCAGTGTGAAGTGTGCAGGAGGCAGCCGATCAATTATTCTCTCTCATCATTGATGTTTGTATCTCTCCCTCTCCCTCTCTGAAATCAATAAAAATATTTTTAAAACATTTTTACTCCTGCTATGCCAGGGAGAGGCCCTAGAATTGCATCTCTGTGTACTCATATTTCATTCTTCCTGTGGAGATGCCGTCTCGGTCATTACTCAGATCATAAAGGTTGTAGAATATTTTCAGATTCCTAAAAGGAACATGATTCCAAAGGATCTTCTACTCTGATTTGCAATGGTGGTAAAGGTTCATAAAAATTCCTGGAAAGGGAAATTTCCATGGATAGCAAAATATTTACCTGGAAAGTTTAGTATATCTATAAAGCTAAAGCTAGAGTTGGATTCTAGTCATTTAGAAATAATATTGCAGTTTGGCAAACACACCAGCTTTCTAATTATTGACTTTTTTTTTCTTGTAATTATCCCTTGAAAATTTTAGAATGTACCAAGTGAGGGAATATGAGAGTCCAAAAATGTATAGAGAACACAGGCTCTTTCTCTTCCAAGTTAATTTCACCATCTGAATTGTTGACACTCACCACCCCCCTCCCACCCCCAGAACTCCAGAGCTTCATGCGTGTTCACTCTCCCCACTGTGCACTAATGGGGAAGAGTTTACCTCACACTGAGAATTTCAGCTCCTAGCTGGGAAAGGGGAGGACAGGAGTGTTAAGATCCTGTTGCCATAGCAACCCAGCGCTCCATGTAATACATCCCCCTTCCTTTGGCTGGCCAAGCTCAGTAATTCTGTGAACAGAGCAACACCACATTCCCAGACAGAGAATCACTACTACCAACAGTCATTTTGTGGGAGAAAGGGGAAAACAGTCCTAGAAGATGGAATAGAGGGGAAGAGGGAGAGAGGGAGGGAGGGAGGGAGAGAGAGAGAGAGAGAGAGAGAGAGAGAGAGAGAGAGAGAGAAAGGGAATGATTAGGGAGAGAGGGAGAGAGGGAGAGAGGGAGAGGGAGAGGGAGAGAGAGAGAGAGAATGATTGTGGTAGTAACTGTGGGATAAATTGACCATCTATACCTACACTTTAGGCATTTGTAAGGAGGGGAAAGGATGAGTCAGAGAGACCTGGAGCTCCCTCTAGAGGCAACCCTTATTAAAGGTTAAATGAGCTAGCTCTAGCTGGTTTGGATCAGTGGATAGAGCCTCAGCCTGCAGACTGAAGGGTCCCGGGTTCAGTTCTGGTCAAGGGCACATGCCCAGATTGCAGATTCAATCTCCAGTAGGGGGCATGCAGGAGGCAGCCGATCAATGATTCTCTCTCATCATTGATGTTTCTCTCTCTCTCTCTCCCTCCCTCCCTCCCTCTTCCTTCCCCTCTGAAATCAATAAAAATATAAAATAAAATAAAAAACAAGGTTAAATGAGCTGTCGTTGAGATGGTTTAGCTCGGTGCCTGTCACTGAGTTAATAGAGTCCAGTAGGTACTAATACTAATGCTGGACACTGGGCGTGTAAAATAACATCCTGGTCCTCAACATAATCACAGTCCAATACAAAAGGCACACATAAGGAAATAGCTTCAATGCAGTGTTGCAAGTACTGTATCTCACATGTGTATTTATGTATTTATCATTTTACAAAGTACTTGAGGCTACTTAGAAAATTACAATATACAAAGGGATAAAATGTACAAGTTAGGGAATCAGAACAATGTGAAAAATGATCAGGTGTATAATTATGTCTTTGATAAGATTAACATGTGAAATCTATGTGACTCGATCATATTAGATGCCCTTCATGAACCATAACTTTGACTTTGAGTTTCTGAGTTATCAAAGCAATGAAAAGTGAATGGTCAGTTAAAAAATCATAGTGTCAATAATATTTAAAAAAACTAGGTGTTTGGTAACACATCACTTTTTTTAAAAAAATACAAAGAACAATAAATGTCTTCTGGTTGGTGTTTATTAAAGGAAAGAGTGGTGTGATGAGCAATGTCTTCAACAACAGCCCATAGTAGATAGAGTGCCAGTTTCACTTGGCTGGACGCCTGTCAGTACTGAAAGTTGGCAGGATGTCATAATGCAGGTCAGCAAGAGCAACCTGTCTGGAGCCAGGAGATCTCATTCAAGAGCACAGTTATTTTATGGCATGGATCTATCTATTGGAGAGTAGGCAAAATGTACACCACCAGAGAATAGTTAGACTAAATGTCCTCTATTCATGCAATTTTGCACAACTAGATTTTAATAAAAATGGACCTACCATGCTCGCTGGCCAACAGAGATATTCTAGATGGCTGACTAGGAGCAGATCCATATGCTTTAACCTTACACCAATCAAAGGTTATAATCAAGGTTTTCTCTTATAAATTAAATACACATTTGGATATATGTAGAAGTCAGAGCTAAACATATTTATTTTGGAATTGTGAGCATATAGGTCATAAGAATGGATAGTATCACTCAAGGAGAGAGGGTTGATTTTTAAAAAAGAGGAATGAGGTGATATAAAAGAGAACATATTTGCAAGAAGTATTTGATTCCAGACAAAGAGCCAAGAAGCAGTGTTGAGGCAATCTGTACTCCTGAATATGGTTGGTTGACTGCTCGGCTCTCAGGAAAAAATATTCTTGATGAGCTAGAGTCTCTGCCCTAGGGGAATTGAATTTATTGCCAAATTTGCCCAACCTAACCTGAGAGCTGCAAAGCAATGGGACAGCAGGATAGTAAGATCTGCAAATATTCTCTCTCCTCCCCGCCCTATTTCTCCCCTATTCTCCCTCTCTCTCTTTTTTTCTCCCTCTCCCTCTCAATGAGAAAAATCCCTTCTGTTCTGATTGAAAAGGGGTCCTAGGAATGTTTTTATCAATAAATTATTCATGCAATAGTACAGCAAAGATTGTATTAAAGGAAAATTTTTATTTTATGCTCAAAGCAAATTCATTTTGTAACATGACCAAGTATTAGAGAAATTCAGGTAATAATTTGTAAAATGACTCAAATTCAGCTCCAAATATTGTTTTCAAGCTTAAAATATGTTGGTTGTTTCCCAATGTTATCTGTAAAATAACAAAGGAAAAGAAATATGGACATATAGATACACTCTTATCTGTCACACACACCACCTGAAAAGCAAAGAATTATTTTTGCTTGGCACATTTGTGAGAAAGAGATAAAAGCATTTATCTTGTCTCTCTTGTAATAATCAAAAGGAAATTTCTCCTTATTAACATGCTATAGTTAATGCATGAAAAAAAAGGAATGATGGAAATATTACCATTGTACTACTTCTAATGAATTAGTGGATCTGTGTAATTAATGATGGCAGCCATTAATTAAAAAGAGTGACAACTAGGATCATGTACCTCCTGCTGAAAGTACACATCAGCGCCTGACCAGTGTGGCTCAGTGGTTGAGCATCGACCTATGACCCAGGAGGTCACATTCAATTCTGGGTCAGGGCACATGCCTGGGTTGCAGGCTCGATCCCCGGTGTGGAGTGTGCAGGAGGCAGCCAGTCAATGATTCTCTCTCATCTTTGATGTTTCTATCTCTCTCTCCTACTTCCTTCCTCTCTGAAATCAATAAAAAATATGTTTTTAAAAGTATACATCACCTGTGAAGTATACCAGCCAGAAAATCAACACCTAATCTAACCTAGCAGCTAGCCCCTAACTACCAATTGAATTAAATATGGGGGTCATGGAATACATTAAATGAAACTATGGAAATTTCACCAGCAGAATCCAGAATGCAGGAAACAGCAATTACTTCAACAAATAAATTATAAGATGGCAAAAAAAGAGCAGAAGAGGGGGAACCTACAAATTAAAAAGACTTAGGAGACATATCAAACAAGTAAAATTGATGGGCCTTATTTTATTCTGATTTGTTGTTTTTAAAAATTTATTTCAAAATTATGAGATAATGTGCCAAAATGTTCTTAGTTCAGGGAGTTGGTGTGTTGGAAGGAGGGTGATTAGCATGATGCTGTGTTTAAAAAAAATTTCATTGTGGTGTCCTAAGCTTATGCCTAAGAACAAAACCCATTTCAGGTTGGCAGAAATTGCTCACTCCCTTCTGAAGCTGGCACCATACGACACGCAGACGATGGAGAGCCGGGGGCTTCGACGCTATATCATGGAGATGCTACCTATTACCGACTGGACAGCCGAGGCAGTGAGGCCGGCCCTTATCCTCATTTTAAAGAGATTGGATAGAATGTTCAACAAAATTCATAAGATGCCTACTTTGAGGTGAGGAGACCTCCTACTCAGCTGTTGATACTGCAATCCTCAAAGTTAGGCTTTGTCCATTTTTAAGGTGTTGGATCAATCTGGAGTTGAAGGATTGGCTTGAAAGTTTTCTTTTAGAATATGTGCATAACTAATTAGATTTATGAATGCGTAAGTAGCAGGGTCTATATTTTAAAAAATAGCATTTTCAAAATATATATATTTGTCTAGAAAATTCTTGTTTCTAAGCTATTGTGTTCCTTATCTGACACACATAGGAATTTGATGTGTATCCTTCAATTACTTTTGAAGTAAAGCAGGATATGCCTTGTAAATAAAACAACTAAGGAGAGAAGAAAAATTAATTTGATGTTCAAAAAATACTGTATTTAACATGATATTTTAGGTACCAGTGTAGAGAAATGCCAAGCTTTATAATAATAGGCAACCAGCAGCTTTAAAATATCCTAGGATTGATAGCAAATACTAGTTTTTAACTTTTCGCCTAATTCAGGGCTACTCAATGGACATTATTACCACCTAATCTCCATTCAGTGGCCTGAAGTGCCCATTGGTAGCCTTCCTGTGAGCAGATGCCTCTGACCCAGTCCACCTGAGATCTGAGCGCAGCTTGGACATGTATAGCCATAGTGAGCAGATAGCTCAATTGATAATGCGAATAAACCCTCTAATCTGAATTTTCAAGTTTGAGTTAGTGAGAACATTTTCTGTCCTTTTAAACCAAACCCAAAATCACTGAAATTCTTGCCTTGAGAATTTGTAGCACTTAGTGTTCAATGTGTCAGAGCTTCTCCAGGTTTTAGCCTGTGCTCTTCTTCATTCATGCAGCCACAGAAATTATTGAATTTATTTTAAGAAAGAAATGGAAAGATTTTCCTCTAATAATGAATGGTTTGTTCCTATATCATCTCATGATGATGAATGCCTATGCATTATATTATCAGTGGCATGAAAATACTTGTCTTTAAAGCACTCCTATTTTCTTTAGTGGTCCCAATAGAACATTTGTGCCTATTGGCAAATGACCAAAGTCTTACAAGTCCTACAAGAGTGTATCAAATAAATTATTTTTCTTAAATAATTTTTTATCTAAAGATGTTAAACATACCCATAGGCTGACTCATTTGTCCTATAGCTAAACCAATTATTAAATACATCATGCTTCATAAAAGTAGATTTCTGGATTAATGCTTAGACTTGGTCAATTATAGGCAGTCTTCTTGGGGTGCATGCAGGGAATTTGGGATTGCCTTGGATTTAATTTCTTCAGGTGATCTCAATTTAACAAGAGTAATGTTGATTGAACCTGACCTGTAAGTTACTCAGACATCATAAATGTCAATATCTTCCCATTTATGAACATTTCCATTTTGTCATTGCAGATACCTCATTTTGGTAGGAAATGTAAGCCTAGAAATTATATCCAGGATAATATTTGGAAATAGTATTGATAGCAGTAAAGCCCAGCCGATTTATTTGGTACGGCAATTGCAGACTGGACTGACTTTTATTACTGAAAATCCTATGTTCATTTAATTGGGTTATGTATACTACCTTTTATATTACCAAAGTAAGTAGCCAAAAAGTATCATTTCTTAGGGCAAGAAAGAATACTTTTAAAATAAACTATTTTACTCTAATGTGACTTTTTTTGGCAGGAGTTAGGCCATAAAAGTTCAATTAAGAGTAGTCTGGTTGGAAAGCTGATGAGATCAACTGTACTCTGCTAAAGAGATTTCAGAAATGCAACCTGGGGCCAGATGAGTTCTGTTGGGGGTAATTACCCCTGTGATGGTTTCCTAAAATGGTAGTCTCCTACCCTCTCTTCAAAGTAAAAATAGGGAACTACAAATGCAACCCATTCATCATCTCTGTCTTTTTCTTCGATAGATTTTGTCTCATTAGTCAAGTGGGGCAGGAGTGCCTCTGCCACGTTTTCAGTATCTCCTTCCCTTCCCAGTGTGCTCTGTGCTTTTGGAACAACTGGGTAAACTTCATCCCATGTGAAGTCCTTTGTTGTCTCGACACCCATCCAGTCTTAGATGGCGTCAGAATCACTGTCTCATTCACCTGTTTCAGACTGTCTCCAGAAGGGAGCCAAGCTGCTAATGGCTCCTGTATTGTATTCCAGGCGACAGGTTGAGTGGGAGCCTGCCAGCAATTTGATTGAAGGGGTTTGTTTGACACTGCAGAGGCAGCCAATCATATCCTTCCTGCCTCACCTTAGGTCACTGATCAATGTCTGTGTCAATCTGGTGAGTAGCCAAGTGGCAATCTTATGAAATTTTGCACAATTTAACTCTGCTATTGACTTCTCTGAATTGAAGATTTACAGGTCAACCACTTTGTGCCCCTACCTACCCATGAAATCAGACGGCTCAGGTGACACTGAAAATAGTGAGGTACCTTTCAAGGTGGTGCGTGGGGAGATCCAGGGGCCCGTCCCTACACAGATGGGATTTTGGCGTGCTGCTTCCCACACACTACTTTGACAGTTCACCTCTTCAAGTTGCGCTGAGAGTTGAGGGCTGCCAGTTGGAGAGTGGGGTGGCGGAGACCACACGATTGGCCGGAGATTGAGATAGCCTGGGGTGGGGGAGTTTAAAATACAAAGAGGATTTTTTTTTTCTTTTTTTGGTGCAAAATGACACTCTGAGTTGGCCAGTCTAGGATTTATGTGAAGAAAAACAAATTTTGTATTATTTATGTAATATCTAGAGTCGGGTCCTGACAAGGTTTTGTACGATGTGGAAACCATATTAGAGCATTTCATTGAATGGGATCTGCTGCTTAACTAGTTGAGCAATAAATCTGTAGCTGGAATGCCTAGTGCAAATAGAGCTCTTGCCATCCTCATTGTTGTCAGTACTTGCTCCATCAAAAAAATGTTGACTGCATTCCTTTGAATCCACAAGTAAGTATGTCCAGTCTCCTGATTAGAATAGTTTTGGGACTCATCTCTCATTATTTACATAGTTAGCTGTAAACAACATTCTACAAAACCTTGGCTGAATCCAGTGTTATGTTTGAGCTGACTCCAGACATTACATGCCTTCAGAAGAAGGCAACAAGAACAGATTGAAAGTAACATGCCCAACCTTCAAATTATTATTATTATTGAATGACACTCCCTTACAATGGTTGCATGAAATTGCAATAGCCAAGGCTGGTCATGTGCTCTGTTTGTATTTCAGGTGATGGGAGTGGTAGGACCTTCCAGTGTTGCTGATGGATTACCCCTTCTTCATCTCAGCCCTTATCTCTCACCACCTCTGCCCTTCAGCACAGCTGTTGTCCGGCTTGTAGCATTGCAGATACAGGTGTGACTGCCTTACCTGTTTGTCACGCTCATTAAGTTGCTGGTTGAGGCACCAGATCATGGTGTTCTCTTTTTGTTTTCTGCAAAGGCTGGGCAAAATCTGTGAAACAGAAGTGTGAACATCTCCAAACTTTTACAGTTTGGAGTCTCAGCCCTGAGCTTGGCCCTAAGTTGTGCTTCTGTAATTCTTCTTGAGATCTCAAAAATAGCAGAGTCGTTCAGTCCTACCATAACCTCAGGAACCACTTCAGTCATTTAAAATGTTGCATACACCATAGGAAAATAATAGTTCTCAGATAATCAGCACACAATTATTAATTAAAAGAGACAGTAATATTCAAAGTCTGGTTTTAAATTATTTGTAGAAAGAATGGTAATATACAGTTCTTTCAAATGTTATTACTAGACTTTGAATATTTTAATTTTCTTTAATGATTGTGGATTGAATATTCTGGGTACTTTTTTTCATTCTCCCAGCTATTTTATTTCTTAAAATTAGAATAATCATTCCCAAGGCAAAAAGTGCAGAATGCAAATTCCCCTGCCTCTTTCTGTGTGTCTGATGTTTGTGACTGATAAATCTTGGGAAGTATACAACTGATGTAAATGGATAACTGACCCATTCATTGTCGATGTTTGTGACTGATAAATCTTGGGAAGTATACAACTAATGTAACTGACCCATTCATTGTGTGACAGCCATGCTTGGTGGGCTATCATCCAGAGAATGGGAAGATGATAGAAAAGAAATTAAGCAAGAACTGTGGCTCCCATGCAGAGGGAAACAATGATATCCCTAAAGTGATACACTTCAATAATTTGGGTACAGAGATCATTTCTTTCTTTCTGTATTACCTATTGCCTCCTGGCTTGGAGAAGGCCTTATGCAGGGGTCAGAGGACTTTTAAATGACTTCCAAGTGGATCAGGGGGCAAGTTCTCATTTTCTTCCTTTCCTTTTGTCTTGCAATTATTTATTGGTGGACCCATGGAGAAAACGAATGGGGAAATATGGTTGTTTTGTAGCAGACCATAATTTTTCATTTAATACTCAAGACGTTATTGTTTTTTTAGGTATATAGCTCTCAGTTATGTCAAGCAAATAATGGTAAAGTATCAGTTTTGAGTGAATCTTGGATGCTGCACAGATGACAATCGAACTCAGTTTACAGGAGCAACCACCAGGGAGTCACCATCTCGGTCATGCTGTATTAAAACAAACATGAGTATGGGGGTCAATTAATCTCTTTTTCTATTATTGCTGCACAGGCTTTAAAAGAAGATTTCCCTTTAAGCCATGTGATCTCCCCATTCACCAATCAAGAGCGAAGGGAAGGGATGCTTTTAAACCTACTCATCCCATTTGTGCTCACAGTAGGATCTGGAAGCAAAGGTCTGATTAATTTAACTAAAGGAAATTTATCACTGTTTCGTTGTCTTAAATGTCAGGTTTTATTTCTCTTTCTTTTTCCCAAAAAGGCCATCACTGAAGTCGATCTGAATGATTTAAACAGAGTTACCTTAGGAAATAGATTTTTCTTCATTTTCAATTTAGCTACCCTGGGTCAAGACTTTCTCTGCTCCATTTCTTAGAAGATCAGTTGTATTCAAAATCACTTCAGTACAGCAAAAATCAGGAGACCATTGTTTCAATTAAGAAAATGGTATTAATTAAAGTACAGTATTATAGAATTGACAGATGAATGGGCCATGTAACCTCCAGCCACTGGGGTTAGTATAATCCTGCCACTGCCATTAAATTCCAATATAGTTTCATCACTCTTCCTTCTTGGGAGGATTTTTCTTTTAGGCAAGTTTATATCAAATGTAAAGACTGTACATTATGAGTATTTGAGCAGAAAAAGGAAAGGCGATTGAAATGGTAAGCAGGAGATTTGGCTAAGAACACAAGCCCTTGGACGCTGACCATGGAGCAAACAGTACCAGGAACACTTGTCCATAGGAGAAGCTGTACTTTGTGGGGAAAGACCCGCATTTCTAGTTTGGAATTGGACAGAGAGCTGAGTTCTGTGTCTGATGTGGGAAGCCCGCATTTCTAGTTTGGAATTGGACAGAGAGCTGAGTTGTTCTGTGTCTGATGTGGGAAGTCTACCTCGTGACTTGCTTTTCTTTCCACTTCCCTTTCCCGAACTCTGCCCCTCAGATAGCCCGTGGCTGGAGCAGCCCGAGGTGCAGCTGCTACTGCAGACGGTCATCAACGTGCTCCTGCCTCCGCGGATCATCAGCACGTCCAGGAGCAAGAACTTCATGTTGGAGAGCTCCCCCGCTCACTGCTCCACCCCGGGGGACGTCGGGAAAGACCTGCGCAGGGAAGGGCTGGCAGAGTCCACCAGCCAAGCTGCGTACTTAGGTGGGTTCTTCCTCTGTCTCCCCTCCTTTCTCTCTCTGTAGATACACAGGTGTATATAGAGGTATGTATGCAGGTGTATGTATATGAATATACATACCTACTTAGTTACCATCCACTTTGACTCAAAAAATATATATATTTTTAAAGGCCTCCATCAGGAAAGTACTGAAAGACTCCACTTGAGCAAGTAAGAAGCACCACCCTTGCAAAAGAGTCTGTTTTCTGTCAATAAACACATGTCCAAAAACAGTCTGTTAATATCTGTGAGGCCTAAATTGCTGGGTCATTTCTGTAAGAGCCTCCATCAGGAAAGTACTGAAAGACTCCACTTGAGCAAAGTAAGAAGCACCACCCTTGCAAAAGAGTCTGGTTTCTGTCAATAAACACATGTCCAAAAACAGTCTGTTCATATCTGTGAGGCCTAAATCGCTTGGTCATTTCTGTAAGAGGGTCTGGGCCTGTAAGGAAGGCTTCTGCAGTGAGAATTCCTCCTTGTTGACTAAGCATGAGATCGCTAATGAGGCTATCATCCCTAACTGTTATCAGATCGAGCCTCAGCCTAGTGTAGGAGGACACTGCATTGCACAGCTCGTGGGATGTATTGGTCTGTCAGCTGTGTGAATGGAGCCCCTAGAGTTGGGCAGCCTACATCCTGCACAGCAGGACATATGGCCTTGCCATATATTATGCCCTCCTACTAGCTGTTCTCTTCCCTTACAATATGGTCTTAAATCTCTATCTTGATCTTCACTCCAGTGATCTTGCTCTCCCGCAAGCTTGCTGACTCCCTTTCCCTCCACTCCTGCTTTCCCATCACCCTGCCCCTGCCTTTCACTTGATCCTGACCCATGCAATACTGGAAAGCCACTCTTTGGCCCTGAATAACCTAAGCCAGGGGGGAAAGACCACTCTTGCCACCGTACTGAGAATCAGGAGCATGCCAGCAGAAAATCACAAAAGGAGGAAGTTGAGTAAATCTTGTCTGACATTTTCAATTCATCAAAGCAGGTCTTGGTGAGGAGTATAAGATGGACACATACACCTGTAACATCAGGTGCTTGATGTTGGGAATGTAAGTGGTGTATGGACTGCATTATGAAGGGGTGCATTTGAAAATGATGTGATTGACAATGAGAATAAAAAAGGGGTAAAAACGGAAGATGCATGTGCATAAGCCCTACCCATGTGGGGCTTGGCTGCCAGAGGCATGAGAATACAGGGTTCGGGTAAACTCCAGACTCTGGGACAAAGCCCCATGTGAGGTTTGGGATTATAGAGAGGATGTGGAGAAAGAGGGCTTCACGTCTAAGAGGAGGATAGGAGAAAACACTTAAGTGACTCTTCTTAGTTCTCTCCACTTTCTACCTTTTTAATGAAGGCCGCTCCTGTGGTCACTCTGCCAAGCTACTGGAGCTATATTTTAAATTCATTTTTACATTTATTTGAGCATTACTGTGCACTCGGAGGTGTTTTCTGTTCTTCACATTATCATCACATTGCACCCTCATAACAACTCTAAGAAGCCTATGTGTCATTTTCGGAATAAAGAGGCTAAGGCCCAGAAAGATAGAGTAACTTACCTAAAGCCTCACAGTTAAGAAGTGGCAGGTCCAAATTTCAAGTCCAAGCCATCTAGCAGCAGAGTTCCTGCACTTGAGCCCTTTGCTATTCTGTTTGCGTGTTGGGCTGATGGAGGAGAAGATGCAAGTGGCATGGCAGAAGCCCAGAAAAGGCCAGCGGGAACATAGCAGTAGAAATGTCACCAGGATCAGGGTAGGGGAAGAGCAGGGTTGCTTTTTGATCAGTTGTTTGTTTAGCTGCGGGAGAGGAATTGAGATGAGTGGTTGCTGTGAAAAGTGAGATTTTTGAGGAGGGAGGTGGGTAAAGAAGAATCTTACAATATCTCACTCTGTTACATGGCATGGTTTTTTCCTGGAAATGCCCTAAATTGGGAAAGGTGTGTGACTCTTGAGGACTTTAAGGAGTCGGATATCTGTGTGTCTTTTAGTTACCGAGATGGGCCTTCAGTCATGATCAAGAAGGCCCAGGGCCCCTTGATGGCCCCATGGCAGACTCTGGGGTGGAGGTGGGCGGGGAGAGTGGCCAACCAAGCTCCCACCAATCTTTGACGTCTTTCCAGCATCCTGGTTGGTGGTCCTGACATACTAGGAATTCCCCTTTGGGGCGGGGGGTGGGGGGTAGATTATGACACGGCTGCCAGAACCTGGAAAGGAAGAGATATTGTGAAAGAAATCCAACAGGGCTTAGTAATAGACCTGATGCACAATATGGAGGGGGGCGGGGGGAGGAGAGGAGTTTTTCGTTGTTGTTTTTTAATCTGGAAGGATATACTCCAACACACCTACTGGTTACCCCCTAGGGAGCAGTCCAGGGTGGGGTCCAAAAGAGAGCTGAGGGGAAGGACATTTTGTTTTTAACTTTGTGCATTTCTGCATGGTTGGATTTTACTTTTAATAACAAGAATATATTATTTCTATGCTTAAAAGGAAAACATTTTAGAACACTCATGTTTTAGTTTAGGATGTGGGTGATATGCTGGTATTACCAGAAAGCCGCCACCATGACCAAATGTTTGGAAAGCAAAATAGTGTCCACACATCATGTGTAGAACACATTTCCCTTTCAATTCTACGAACTGCTTTGCAATGTCTTTTTCAAAAATAGTACTTAAATGCCCCCTAAGAAAGACATCTGTGCTCTCCGATTCAGAATGAAAACATGTCTACCACACAAATGTTTGTCTTCGTGTCAGAACACTCTCGCTCGCTCAGGGGTACGCGTAGGTTTGGGGAATCATGGAGAGAGTTTGGAAATTTAGAAACGTCCTGATGCATGGCGGGCGGTGGGGTGGGCAGCTGGGGGCGGGCAGGGCTCCTCCGAAGCTCCAGACCGAGGCTCAGTCTTCTCTCTCCCTCTGTGAAGCTCTCAAGGTGATTCTCGTCTGCTTCGAGAGGCAGCTCGGGAGCCAGTGGTACTGGCTGAGCCTCCAGGTGAAGGAGATGGCCCTGCGGAAGGTGGGAGGCCTGGCCCTGTGGGACTTCCTGGACTTCATCGTGCGGACCCGAATACCCATCTTCGTGCTCCTGCGCCCGTTCATCCAGTGCAAGGTGCGCTGCGTGCGTCTCCTTCCAGGAGTGGCAGCCCCAGGAGTGAGCTGCTCTGCCGGCTCAGGCAGGGCTACTGCAGCGATGTTCATGGACGAACCATAGCTAGTTAGCAGGACCTGTTAAGATCACGCTGGGTGAGGAAAGGGCTCAAAAGTGTAGCCCAGAGGATCAGATTTCATGTCAGAAGAACCTTCACAGTCTATAGAACTTTGCTTCCTCCCCACTCACTTCCTCCTCTCCCCTCTTCCCCCCCCCCAAAAAAAAAATTGACCCTGAGGAGTGTTCTAGAAAATGTTCTTTCTTTAGTGGCAGGACTGAGCTCTGATTTTAAATAAACAGAGAAAGATGTGATAGTTAAAGCATATTTGTCCTCTGAGACCCTCGCTATTCTATTCCATTTTATTCCTTTCTTCTTTTTTTTAACCTTTTATTCTTCTCCTGCCCCGATTTCCTGGGGCAGTGATTCAAAGCAATGTATTGATTAAGCACTTCAACACTGTCCTATAAACTTCATATGGATAACCTTAGTTAACCCTCACGACCAACTATGAAATAAGTGCAATGATTAGCCCATTTTACAGATGGGGAAATTGAGGCCCTGAGCATCTCCACCTTCCTTCCAGCTTCTGGCCCAACCAGCAGAGAATCACGACGAGCTTTCAGCCCGGCAGCATATTGCTGACCAGCTGGAGCGGCGCTTCATTCCCCGCCCTCTGTGCAAGAGCTCCCTCATTGCCGAGTTCAACAATGAGCTGAAAATTCTGAAGGAGGCAGTTCACAGTGGCTCAGGTGCGTGTGCATGGGTTTGGCTAATAAAGATGCCACTCTTCGGGTCGCTGCTCTCTTCGGAACCATTTGGGTTAGCCATCTCGGAACACTGACAGATTTGCCTATGCGATCATTGGCAACAACAAAACTAATCAAGGGGACCTCATCGGTTTTATTGTACTCCTTTTCTAAGCATTGTTTGCGATATTTATTTCAGTAGGTAAGCTCTTTTTTTTTTTTTTTTTAGTTTAACTGGGGAAAATATATTTTAAATGTGTGCCTTCATTTCCTTTTTGGAAAGGAGAAGGGGGACTCGCATGCATTGAGCATCTATTCTATGGTAGATTATTTCATAGGTGTTATTTCATTTAATCCACACAAATACCTACAAGATGTCTAACTGAGAGTCCACTTATAGCATGAGGAAGCAGACTGATAAAGGATCAGTAACTTACATGCCAGTGACAACAGGGAGGGGACTTAAAGCCAGGTCTGCAGGATTGATTAGAAAGCCTCGAACGCTTCACCAACTGGAGGGAGAGAGGGTTGAATCAGAGCTGGCAGACAATGAGATACTTTCTTTATATTTTTCAAAGTATTTTCTTTGGGAATACATTGCTTGCTTTTTTATAACAGTGATGAACAACAGATTACGGAGGAAGCAAAATAAATCATCTGCCATTAGAGGGCAGTCCATACCCATAAGTGGAATATTCCGTGTGTGGCTTTTTTTATTGTTGCTTGCAAAGTATTAAAGACAAAAAATTTGACAAGTACAATCTTGGAGAAATTTCCTACAGAGCCATTCAAATATTCTGCTTTATAATAAAAGATTCTGACATAGAACCTTGGGGGGTATTTTATAAATTGTAATTTCCAAAAAAGGAGAATAAGAGAACGGTTTGATTATATATTCTGATTTTTTTTTTTTTTTGGTAAGGTTTCCATCAGACAACACATTTATTACTTTCATATGCTTGTGTCAGGTGAGGTATGTTTCTCAGTAAAATCTGCCAGGTTGGAAACTACAATTCATGTCAAAATTAATTTGCATTCTACCAGCCTTGGAAAATGAAATTGAAAAACAGTAAGAGAGGAAGCAATGTCAAAGCATTTCACATTGTTGGTAATTTCATGCTCCCACCAGGAAACTATTCAGTTTATAACAGTGGCCAATTCTAACTTTTCACTTTAAAAAATAAATGTTCTCACTTCCCATTTGCTACTTTGTCTTAAAGGTCATTCATCTGGGACACAGCATTTAACTGACTTTTCTTAAAAAATACAAGTGCTCAGGGAGGAGTATGAAGCAAACACTTGTTTTCAAGATCCTCACCAAGGATTTCCTTTGGTCTCCCCACCCCCTAGCCTACCAGGGGAAGACGTCCATCAGCACCGTGGGCACCTCCACCTCTGCTTACCGCCTGAGCCTGGCCACCATGTCCCGCTCCAACACAGGCACCGGCACGGTCTGGGAGCAGGACAGCGAGCCCTCCCAGCAGGCCTCGCAGGACACCCTGAGCCGGACCGATGAGGAGGATGAGGAAAGTAGGTCGCCCCACAGAAGCCTGCAGGTTGGGGATGAGAGGTGGGGGGAGGGAGCAGGAGGTGACACAGCTTGGCCATGCCAATGAGGGCTTGGGAAGGATTTCTGCCTTTCCAACCCTGGTCAGTTCTGACTCCCTGGTCATTTTCACAAGGATTTAAAATGGAACTGTAGCTGATTCCATGATTCCTACAGCCTGCTCTTCTTACAAATTTCTTGATGTACTTGATCATCTGGGAGGAATTCAGGCAAAAAGTAAATCTTTGCTTTGAGCTTATATATTCACCTTTTTTTCATTAGCTCTCATTTAAATTGTGCTTAAGTAACCAAGGGAAGCGTTTATGCTCCTTTCTCCTGGCCATCTTGCTTAGAGGGTTGATCCCCTTAGATCAGCGGTTCTCAACCTGTGGGTCACGACCCCTTTAGGGGTCGAACGACCCTTTCACAGGGGTTGCCTAAGACCATCGGAAAACACATATATAATTACATATTGTTTTTGTGATTAATCACTATGCTTTAATTATGTTCAATTTGTAACAATGAAATTGGGGGTCACCAAAACATGAGGAACTGTATTAAAGGGTCGAGGCATTAGGAAGGTTGAGAACCACCGCCTTAGATGATTCCATTGGGCAAGGAAAAGTGAGCAATGGATACATTCAGGACTCAGAAGGGATCAGTCGGCTATCCCCGTGGTCGGCAAACTGCGGCTCTTTGGCCCCTTGAGTGTGGCTCTTCCTAAGCCTTAGGAGTACCCTAATTAAGTTAATAACAATGTACCTACCTATATAGTTTAAGTTTAAAAAATTTGGCTCTCAAAAGAAATTTCAATAGTTGTACTGTTGATATTTGGCTCTGTTGACTAATGAGTTTGCCGACCACTGGGCTATCCTATCTAGAATGTGAACCAGCATGCTGTTCAGAAGGAATAGTGGTGACTGAAAGAGCCCATGAGCGTCTAAGGCAGCGGTTCTCAACCTGTGGGTCGCGACCCCTTTGGCCATCCAAGGACCCTTTCACAGGGGTCGCCTAAGACCATCCTGCATATCAGATATTTACATTACGATTGATAACAGTAGCAACATTACAGTTATGAAGTAGCAACGAAAATAATTTTATGGTTGGGTCACAACATGAGGAACTGTATTTAAAGGGCCAGAAGGTTGAGAACCACTGTTCTAAGGCATATGCTTAAGATTTGGTGTTGTGAAATGAGGAGTAGGGTGCTTTTTTTTCATTTTTATTTTTTATTTGTTTCACATTCATGATTATTCTGCATTAGTTTCAGATGTGTACAGCAAAGTGAGTAGGAGCAGGTTTTAAAAAATAAGAGGTGAAAGGTTCCATTAAATACTACTATTATTTAATGCTTTTTGAAATTGCATTGATTATTTTCCAAGTGTGTTTTAAACACACTCTGATGTAACATTTATAGTGAAGTGTGCTGTCAATGGATGCCTTAAGGATGAAAACAAAATCTAAGTCTTTGATCAGAGCCCCTTCAGAGCAAACAAAAACAAAAAGCCCTGAACTAAATGAAATAGAGGGAATGGGAGCTGACGACAGAATTTTAATTAATTAAGAAGAATGAATGTGTTTTTAACAGCCTACTAGAGTTGGAATGGGTGAGAGAGGAGAAGAAATAAATGCTGTGTCAAAACACCTATGAATAATGTTATCAGATTTAGTTTCAGAGTTAATCAGATAACAAAGTGATAATTATATTGTCCTGCACCCAACCTATGGACATACTTGTTTCTAATGCACCCTGGTCACTGCTCATGGAAATACTCCTAAAAATGTAATTAGGGAAATGTTGGAGGGATAAACAAAAAACAAGAAAATGAAATAAGAGAGATAAGGATCAGCAGTTTGAATGTTTGTTAAGTCCTAGGAATAGTTTAGAACTTAAAGTAATATTTATTTTTCTTTAATGTTTGAGGTAGTCTCTCAGCAGTTTGTTTTTTAATGATGGGAAATGATACAACCTGTCTTTAGAAGAGCTAAAGGTATTTTACAGGTACCCTTATGAATCAGTAGATAACCGAAGCAATAGGAAGAGCTAGGGGTGTAAGAGTAGAGAAAACATAAACAGAGATATCATTGACCAAATTCCAACGCTCACACAGTGACAAGTGTGAATTTTTTGCTAATATTCTGCTTTCAGACATCACAATCATCCCAATGAAAGCAGGGTTGCTAACAAATGTTGTAGTGTGGTTGTGATGTGAGTGTGTATTGATTTATATGAACTGGGCTATGAAAGCTAGAGGGTTGACTGCTTTGAATTAAACTGTTTTTTCATTTAATCATTAAACCTGTTTTAAGATCCAGCAGGAACAGGGAAGTATGAGAAAGATATGTTCTCTGCCCTCTAAAATCTTAGAGGTCTTGTAGAGGAGATAACATTTTCTCTAATGGAAGAATGGAAAGTAGCACATGATTAATCACCAAACAAATATTGAGACAAATATTGAGGGTGCAAGTGTTAAGTGATATATTAGTTTGAATAAGGGGGGGGATCAATAGGATCTGAAAGGCCTTTGAATCACAATTCTATCCTACTGCTTTTTCATGATTTTTAAGGCACATTTGCTAGTTTGCTTCTCTGTACAGGCACCTAAAAAGTAAATACTGTTCTATAATAAGAATCAACTTCAACCCATCATTATTTAGCAAATTACAATTTCTAGCACTTTTTATATTCATTGTCTTGGCTTGAAATAACTTTCATTAGAAATATGACCACTTGGGATATTTTAAATAAATGATGTCAGATGACCTTAGATGGTAACAAAAGTTCACCAAAACTCTATGTTAAACAAAATATGTTTACTGTCCAGTGACAAACAATGTTAGCTCACTTAGAATGAGGTAACTTTGTCATAAATTCTGTGCTAAGTTAACCTTCACAGGGATTTGAATACATTGATTTCTGCTTTTATGGAGAAAACAAGACTATGTGCTTAAAACTTAAAATTTAGGTTAATATTATTTATGAACTTTTAGGTTTTCAAAAAAATATCTGAAATAGTCTTTCTCTCAGCAGTCTAAAAATCATTAAATGTACTGAATGTAGCATTTGAATATCAAAGAAATGTACTTGATTCTTTCAGTAACAAAGTTTCTCATTTAACTACTCCTGCAATGTTTAAAAAATTATAGTCCAGCTTTTGTGAATTTACAGATCCCCTTGATTTTCACAAATAATCTACTTCTAAAAATGGACAGGAAGTTTATATTTATTTCATGAAAGCTGTTCAAGAATTGGAGATGTGTGGATCTGAAGAATTGTTATTCATCCCTTTGTGCAGATTAAAAACTAAAGAACCTAATGGTCTTTTGTGATGTTTTTTTTTTCCAGGATGTACATACTTTCATGTAGCTTTATTTCAGCTAAGTTTTCCTCACGCAAATGAAAGAAGCATCACTTTAACTTGCAGTTCTATTTCCATCCTCAAGGTGACAATGTTCAGTAACTCTAGAGGCTAAGCTTTATACAAATAGGAAAGGTGTTTCTTAAGACCCCAATGTCTTAGTTTTTAATCTGTACAAAGGGACAAATGATCATTTCGCTTTAGAGACTGTCGTAAGGTTGTATGCAAGCCAAGGATGGGACCCACATGCAAATTTGGATTGGTTTTTCCGATCAATGTCGTAGTTTTGTAACACCCCATTCTTTGCCCCTCTCAGATGACTCTGTGAGCATGCCCAGTGTGGTAAGTGAACAAGAAGCTTACCTCCTGAGTGCCATTGGAAGGAGGAGGTTCTCCAGCCACGTCTCTAGCATGTCCGCACCTCAGGCTGAGGTGGGCATGTTACCTAGCCAAAGGTAAAGAGCCATGGATATCTTATACTCTGCATTTGGGGGAAAGGTAGAAATTCTGAAACTTCACTCCTGTTATTCTGAAAAGGCTGAAAGGGAAGCAAACAATCGATGTTTTTAAGTAGGCCATTCAACTAGGGTTATACAGGCAACAATTAGCGGCGAGTTTTCTAAGCCAGGGCTGTAGAAGGGATTTCAATTTCTGATCCAAGCATCGTTTCTCCTTTAAAATGCTCCATAAATAGACACATGGTCTTCTTTCAAATGACATTCTCATATTTCTGATATATAATTAGCTAAGCTAATAATGAGTACCTGGCAAGTATATAGGACTAGCTTGATATATTTGGTAAAGTTTAGACTTCTGGTATGTCATCAGAATTTAGTTGGAGTTAGTGATGCTTAACCAAGCAGAAAAGGACTTATGCGTGACCTTGGGCAGGTCATTCAACAAGAGTCCACAGTTTTCTCCTCTGTGAAATGAGGAGGTTGGCTAAAACAATTGCTAAGTAACTTCTCTATCTATAGTTCCATGATTCCATGATTAAAACATTTTGTTTGGTGTTCTTAGCTTCCTAAGAATATACTATACAATGTCCTAAAATTATAAAGTCACATGAGCAGTTATTGGTAACTATCAGTATTTTTAATTGTTAGCAATGTGCAAGGTTCTCTCAGGAATAAAATAAAACTATCAATTTATTTAAAGTTTTATTTAAATTAGGGAATTATAGGAATTTAAAATAGAGCTTTTGTTGTTGTTGTTATTTACCTAAAATAACCAGGCCATAAATTCCCCTTGGACATATCTGTTAAGGGGTTAACTCATTTCCAGGGACAAAATTTGTTTTATTAGAGACATACTAGAAATCCAGAAAGATAATCTAGTTACACCCTTTGAGCTTGAGTCATGTTTTGGAAGGCTAGTGAAGGTAATAATGTCTATGTGCATTAGGGAGACAGGGCCCTTTTTTTTGGACACAAAGGCTATTTTTACAGTGTACTAGATTAGTTAAACAATTCTTTGGAGGCAGGCACTCCAGTTTGCCAGTTTTCTAAATGGTTTAAGAAATATTTATTGAGTACCTCATGGGTGCTTATAAGCTCAGTGCTAGACAGTGAAGGAAAGAAAGGCAAAGTATGACACAATTTCTGTTCACAAATCCCAAAATCAACTGCATCCAAGCAGATCAATAAACGATTAACTTATTCTTTCACCAACCTGACAGGTTTTTTCTCTTGCCATTTAGTCACTAGAGGATGGAGTAAGGAGGTAAATAGAGTTCCATGTGGATTTTCCAGGGTTACCTTTCTTCCATTTGTTTACTTGCCTTTTCATTGCAAAATCAGCAGTGGAAGTTGGGTTCTTTCTTTACTTTTCTTCGAGGCATCAGTTCCAAGAGTTTGGTTGTGGCAGTTTATGGTAAGTGGTTTCTGTGTGATGATATCACCACGCACAAGAAAGAAGCAGCAGTCTGCTCAATGAAACGTCACGTACATAAGACAGGTTAAAAACAATAACCACCCAGCCAAATGGTTACCGAAGGAATGCTAGTTTCATCTTGTACAGACTCATTCTGCAATGTGTCTCCGAGCCCATGTTTTTATTTGGAGCTCATTTTAAGTCCCAACTCTTGACCAATAAGCAGATCACTTCTCTGAGAGTCGTATTCATCCAAAGTCCCTCTTATCCCCATTGCCTTGAGTCCTATGTCTTGACAAACCCAGCACAAGGTGAAATGGTTGACCGTCTCCTTTTCCTTCCTTGTTCTGTTAAATTTATTTATTTACTTTTGGTTCTGGGAAGCAGAAAATCGCATGCCTTTTTTTCCTTTTTCTTTCATTTGTTTGCATTTTCTTTCCCTAAATGCTTCATCTCCCTACCCCTCCTGCAGTGAACCTAATGTCCTCGATGACTCCCAGGGCCTGGCCGCCGAGGGCAGCCTCTCTAGGTACAGTGTCAATCAATGCTACCTGTCTATTGGTGTCTGTGCTGGGAAACTAGCTGTTCCCTGTCTCCTCTGTCTCTCTGTCTCCTCTCGCCCGTCTTGATACCTATTTCCATTTCTTGCCCTTTGTTGTTCATGAACACACAAGCCTGGAAGTCAAAGGTGTAGCCTCCTTCATTTTCAGCTTCAGAGCTCAATCATAAATGGCCTAAAAAGCTTACTAAAAAAGAAAAATCTGTGGAGTTATTTTAGGGGCTTGTCCCATGGACACCTAAAATGTTTGATATGCCAAATGTTAAACTTATCCCATTTCATCATTCCCTCCCACACTGAAATTTCCTTAAGAAATGTTGTTTGGAAGCTAATTAATATAACTCCCCATCATGAGGAACCCCCTTATTAAATCAAGACAGATCTTTTAACTGATACCATGGATGGTAAGAAAATAATGATGTTATATTAAGAGTAGCAATGTAAATACAACTTATGTAATTCCCTCTCTTGGATGCATGCTATGTGGCAGGTTATTATAATAGCTTGTTCAAATAACACTTATGTAAAGAATGTCTGTCCCAACATAAAGATGACTCCAGAACTTGCCATGAAATGGCAGACACAAACATATCTTGGTCAGGAAAAGAAGTCTTATGGTGCAAACAATATAAAGTCTTGGCAATTGGTTTAAAGCTTCAGAAAGGGGGACTGCACCTTTAACACTCAGATATACCACGTCAAACATTCCTAATCTTGTGCTGTTGATTCACACCTCTCAACTAATCCTCATTAAGGGAAATGCTTCTTGTTCATTCTACGAGTGCCATCTCAAGAGAAAACATCCCCTTTCAGGTTTGCATTAGTGAGTGAGTACAACCTATGGCGTTTATTGCTTTATCACAAAGATGAGGAAATGTTGAGAGGCCGTTCCTGTGACAGGTTGTCCTTTGTTTTCTTTGCATCTTGTTCAGTTTCACATTTTCTTCTCCAATTGAAAATGAGAAATTTTATCCATCATCAGGTGTATCTTTTTTTTTTGCTGGACCCATAATTCATGACATTCATTTGTGTTTGCGAGCCCTTGCCTCGACAGATCAGTCTCTTATTGGTGGTAAACATGGACATGCCACAGAGAGCAGACTTTATTCCACTATCAAGAGCGTTGGGGACGAGGAAGAACAAAACTGTCCTCAAGACTGTTTCCCTTCATTGTTCACGGCGTTTGAAGAGATTAGAACCAAGTCTAGCACCGTGACCACAGCTTTCAACGAATGCATTTGTTAAATGCTTAGTATTACACATCAGACTGGAGAACCTTGAATAGAATATCATTTCAGTGGCCTCCTGAGAGGAGAGGGTGTTAAATTAGCCTTCCACTTGGCCGAATTTGAGGGCTTTTCTAAATTAGGAAAAATTCTACTCTCGTTGAGTAAAATACTAGTCCAGGGTTGGTGAGAGAAGGCAGGAGTTTGAATGGATTGTTAGAAACTCTTCGACAGATTTGGCCCTCTCTGGCAGGCTCACGGTTCAAATGACTAATTTGGAGTTCTCTAACTCAATCCAATCTGCCCTGGGTCCAGTGTCAATGGGAATAAGCCCAAGTTCTTGCTGCGTGAGACTGGTTCAGAGCCAAAGCTGTAGACGTTATCTACAGCTGAATTAGTCATGTCGGGGCTTTGATGATTGTTTTAGGTGAACTATTGTTGACCTGTTGTTCCTGTAACTGTTGTGTTTTAGTTCTGAGTGCAGCCTAGTCACCCTGATTCAGTTGTGGTCCTTAAGAAACTGGAAGATGAGGTATTCCCTTTGGGTTCTAACTAGTTATATTAAAGCAGAGGCATTCCACCAGCCAGTAGCACTTCCACCTTTGCCATACACTGCAAGTCGTATCTCTTGAACTTCATCACGTCACCAAGTTCTCTTTGGAGGAGAGGAACTTTTGGCATTTACTAGGAGGTGGGTTTATAAAACAGGATACATACTTGTTATAGTTGGTTTGCAGGCTTTCTTATTTGGGGCATGAAACTTCTTTATGCTACAGACTCTTAAAGTCCTAAAGAAGCAGTACAGCCTGAACAGTGTAAATCACGTTCAGCACATACCTGAGCACTCAGGATCTAACATGCATCCAAAGTAGTTCTAAGGAAAATTGGGCACCAAAGCTTAAAGAATATCAGGAAGCATGCCTGTGCAAGAGTAATAAACCCAGGTCCTTCTTCTAGCCCCCATATTTTGGTTAATTTTCTGGGAATTTGCTTTTGGAAAAACACTTGTTTAATTAGGCACAGTGGGCAATGTGATATGAGGAAGACACCACGATAACCTGATGAATAGATGGGAAAAAACAGCAATTTTGCAGACCTTTTGAAAAGTTCTAAGATTTTTATAAATCTGTGCTGATTTATTTTATATAAAATATTTTTTATTGATTTTAGAGAGAGGAAGGGAAAGGAAGCAAATCATCACTGTGAGAGAGATACATCTATTGGCTGCCTCCAGCAAGCCTCCTGCACTGGGGATCAAGCCTGCAACCCGGGCATGAATCAAACCATTGACTTTTGAGTGCATGGGATGATGCTCAACTAATTGAGCATACCGACAAGGGCATAACTAATTTATTTTAAAGATTCAAGACAAGAAAAAGCACCCTGTTAGAAGCACTATCCTATGGAGAAAAGATTCTTTTTTATAAATTAATAAATTGAAATAATATTCCATGGAAGAATTATCTTCTGTTAAGAATGTTGCTCTTAAAGGTATAGAAACTCACTGGAGATGTTTCCTCCCTGTGCCCACCCCCAAATACAAACACCATGGACCATAGTTCTTCTCTAGAAAAATATAGACATACCTAAGTTTATTCAAGCGCTCAAGCCTGGATGCTTATACTTGAGAATTAGATTTTGTTTGGACATGTTAGAAGATTTTGAAAGGCAGGAGTTGACAATCAACTCTAATTATTTTAAAAAGGAGTTTGCAATTCTATTTGATTTCATAAGGATGATTGTAATCACAGTGGAAATTAAGAATGTGGTTCAAGTTTCAACAAGATGTATATTTTGGGTGAGAGAAAATAAAAATAACCTTTTTAGTAGACTCATGGTCATACACATTTTCAAAGTATAAAAATTTGGCAAGTACTCACAAAGTACAAAAAAAATTAAAACAACCTTTTTATGTAGCTGAAAATGTGTGTATGATACACAGATAAGTACTTGGTCATTACTAAATCAGTTCTTATGTGACCCCTAATATCCAGATTATTCTCGTTTTAATCTGATTCTAGCCTGTAATCTCTAAATTCTGTGGTATTTAAAACACATTCTTGGATGTTGTGGAGGCTGAGTAAATGTTAAACAATAATATTTTACTGGGAAAGGGAAAAATAGGGCTTTTGTCTACTCTTGAATCCCCTGTTCTCTGCAAGCGTTCTATGGCTCCTTTAGTACTGGTTTTATTCATTCCTACCACAGGGCAATTATTCAGGGTAAATGGCTATCCCCTGTGTCTTGTGTTCCACCTCTAGACTTATCTAATCAAATTCAAACTAAAAATGCAATGATAAAAGCAATCAAAATACTACTTCATTTTCTGTGTACCAGTCTCCTCACCCATAGCTTCTACTTAAATTTTTTATTTATCAAATATATTTCAATCCATAAACTTTTTTGTCATTTGAAATGAGTGATATGAATTTTTATTTATTACTGAATGGCCCCTTGTTTATCTATTCTTTTAAGAAATACCATTAGGTATACGTATATCCCATTAGAAAGTACAAACATATTTATATACTACAATCCAGCCATCATACTGAAACAAGGGAAAAGAGGTAATTTGTGCCAAAATCATCCCTCTAACATTACCTAGAATTCATTAGCTTACAAATGCCTTCCTTACAGATGCCTTAAGTAAGGCGTCTGTCTTTTGTGGCCAGTTGAGTCACACCAGTTCTGCTAAGCCCCAAGCACTGGCTTCTCTAAAACCCAGATCATGCTATGGTTTGCCACTGTCATGTTTTTCAGTGACTCAAAAATACAAACGATGATTTTAGCTTCAACTTAGAAAGCTTTATTTGCTTTTATCCTTATTGTTTTGCCCTTTTATTTAGCAAAAGAGTAAAAATGAGCATTTCTCATTCCCAAGATTAAAAATTTCAGGAAGCCAATTTTCTATGGAGAGGTGCTTAAGGCTAATACCTTGGTCTTTTCCTGGTGAGTTTTAGTATTAGACACCTCTGGTCACACACTGCAAATCCTACAGATGAGATATTAGATGATGTGCAGAGAAGCTAAACAAACTACTACTTATATGTGACTCCGATTTGATAAAGACCTGAGAAAAAGAAACAGGCTCTGCATAAATAACCTTCATTATGAACCTCTCTGTTTATTAGTAATATGTCCTAACTGCACAGAGTTCAGCCAGACTTTGATGCCCCAAATATAAACATGTTAGCATTACATTTTGAAGGAGAATTTAGCTGGGATATATCTCCAAGGATATGTTCTATAAATTCATCTTTGATGTGTGCATTCCATTGATGAAATGCTACATCTTTTACATAGAACAACTACATACTAAAGCTATAAACTTGACCTATTTCTTAGAAATAAACATCTCTATCCATAGAGAAAATTTTGGTGCTTATTATGATCCTCCCTTAGAATTATCATCGTGAAATTACCATTATGTTTTGACATATAACACTCTCTGAGTAATGTGCATTTTTTTCTTTTCTTGCGACATTTTTTTCTCACACTCTGAATGAAAAGAGACAAGTGGACCGCCTCGACTTCATTTTCTCTGCCCAGTTATTATCAAAATATTTTATTACCCACTCCCTTTTAGTGTTTTAAAAGCAATAAACTCACTACAAACATAAATGTAAAACAAGGAAGCATGTTATAAACATTACTTTTCATGTTCAAACCATCTTACATCAACTAACTTCTTTTCTCTACCTTAATGGGAGGTAGGTGGTAAGTATTAACCTCCCTTTATGGCTAAGGGAACTGAGGTAACATTTAGATGTCAATGAAGAACCCATTCCAATGAAAGCTTTGCTTGGTATTTGGGAGAAACTTGTTTGTACTTTTGTGCATGTGGTAATTGAATTCTCTTTCCAATTTATGACACATGTTAAAATGTACACTTAATAAGGAGATGTCATGTCAAACATTCCAGCAACATAGTCTGGATTGTTTATCAGAACTTATTGCATTGTTCCATTGGGGTAATTTTCTGTCTTCATAGAAAGGTCATAGATGGTACAAGGTCATATATGTATAAAAATAATGTACATTGCTCTTTTGAACCTGATATTAAAAGAACAAGAAAGTTTTAAAGACATGTTCGGGGGACTCCTTATATAATTCTGTATTATCTATCCCAAATGGTATAATTAAGATATAATTACATTCTTATTTCATAAGAACTTTGATAAAACTCCATTTGGGAATTATTGATTTTCTTTTGGTGGAAATGTAAGACTTTTAAAATTTGATGGATGTGCCTGTGTTGACCACATCATGATTAACCAGTTGTAAACACAAGGTGGAAAGCATCTGATTGTCCATCTAGACACCAGTTCTTCTCCCTGCAACTGCCACTAGGTATTTAGATAGCTCATTTTTTAAAAATGAAAATGAATGAATATAGTCTTTCTCTTTTTTTTCCTGGACAGTTGCTGACTCTGGATTCCTCTGTGGCATATTTGACTCTAAAAACTATTTGTAAATGATTCTCCTTTTGCAAAGGCAAAGCAGAAATGAATTACCCATAAACCAAATAATCACATTGGCATCATCCACAGAATTACAGTGTTCTCTGGGGCACAATACATCTCTTTTTTCACCCCCACTGCCATTATGAACACCTATTATACATGCATGCAGAATGATAAAGGATCATGGACCCATGACAGTATTTTCAGCTTCACCCAACACTAAAATAGTGGCCACTACCAGTAGTCATTCTTGCATATAAAATACACACATACACAGCAAATTTGGGGGGAGCAGGTTGCTGCTTTTATAAACTGCATGATATGTTTAAGTGCAGCTCTTTGATATTGATCATTTCTCTTCCGAGTTCTACTGACAGATTAATTACTAGGCCAGCCTTTTAAATCTAAATCCATTTTTTTTAAAAAAAAAAAAACACTTGTCTGCCCATGTGACTATTCACTTAGTAGTCACAGAGACTTCAGGCTGCAAACATGTGCTGAATGTGCCCCTTCACCCAAATGGATTCTGTGTCTGATGTGTTTGATATTCGTCCATCTTACTTCATTTAAATTGAAATCTTCAAAAAGGTGTTCCCATCCATGTGGTAGAGTTGTTTGTGTTTGTTTGTCACTACCTTTTTCCCTCCCCCTGGGAAAAAAAAATTGAGATTAGAATATGACATCTCAAACTTTTTGGTGGTTTCCAAACCAGGGGTGTGATCAAACCAATGTTTTGCTGAATGATAACTATGACACCGTGATTGAAAACAGAATCTCAATTTTGGCAGCTCGGGGCTACAAAGGCCTTGTCCTTCCTCCCAAACCTTTGAAAACTCCCATCTCAGGGGTTCTTTCCCAACCTTCCTTCAAAGATAATGGTATCTTTGAAGTGACTGTTTCGTGTAAGTGACTTAGGCTAACACCCACCAGAGGACGACCTTCCGTACTGTCTCCAGGCACACTAACACTGTTGGTGCTTGGCAGGGTGGCAAGTGTGCAGAGCGAACCTGGCCAACAGAACCTCCTCATTCAGCAGCCGCTGGGGAGGAAGAGGGGCCTGAGGCAGGTAAGCAGACCTGAGAAGGGCAGGAGAGTCACCCCATGAAATAGATTGAAGCCCTATTGAATTTTAAATGTCCGTATATATTGAGATTATATTTTGCCTTCTTCCCACCCAAAACAAGCAGTACAGAGCACCTGTAAAACATGGTAAGTGCTTGAGCCATCTGAGAGCTTTTAGCTCCTATGTTAGCTCATATGAACGGAGCTGATGACTTAGTGAAGTGAGTAGGCCTATACTTCTATCTGTTCCCTCTCCAGAAGCTTTCTTCCCCAGCCAAATTCATGACCCAGGACGATTTGTTTTAAAGTTGATGTTTGTGTAAAGGCATAGACACAGTTGTCCTTTCTTCCTCATTTCAAGGTTAATGATTCAAGTTAAAATTGAAACCAAAGTAAAGATTATCTTTATGAGTTTCCTTAAGTGGGTTTCCTTTGCATAACTCTCTAAGTAAAAATTGAAGTGAGCCTTTGCTCTCTTATTGTGATGGGAGCATCCCAGCATTGATTTGGACACCAGACACTTCTCAATATCTGAGGTTTTTTTCATCAACCCCCCCACTCCCTTGAGAGGTCACATAGGTTCAACTGCAACTTTTAGGTGAACAAAGGCCGATCTGTAAGGAATAATCGTTAGTTTTGTATCCTGAAATTCTCACATTGGCTACTTTAAATGATGTTAATGTTCTTACCCTATATGCAGGTGTAATAATCAGGAGATGGGATTGGTTAAAGGGGATGTCAGAATCAAATACTTGTAGTCAAACATGCAGAAAGAAGTTTACCAGCTACAAACGTAAAGAACAATCATAAGAGTCAACAGAAACCCATAAAGTAGGGAGTAAACCATAGAATCCTCAGAGCATAGCATTTTCTCCCAGGCAGTCAGCTTCATTCTGCCTGTTCTCTTTAGCTAAGACGTCCTCTACTGTCACGTCAGAAGACTCAGAATGAATCCAGAAACCGCCATGGAGCTCGGCTGTCAACCACTCGGAGGAGCATTCAACCTAAAACGAAGCCATCTGGTGAGGTTCCTGTGTCCCTTCTGATTATACCATTGACACGATGCCATGCAACTCAGCCTGGGAGACCTGCAGAAACTTATGCAGATAAGCTCCTTTCTGGGAAGACACTAGGATCAGGGAAGAAGTTTCCCAGAAAACTTTAGTGCCTTTTTTTCTTCTCACCTTTCCCAACCCCCATCCTTACCTTCAAGAATCTAGAGTCCTAACCGGTTTGGCTCAGTGGATAGAGCGTCAGCCTGCAGGCTGAAGGGTCCCAGGTTCAATTCCGGTCAAAGGCATGTACCTTTGTTGCGGGCACATCTCCAGTAGGGGGTGTGCAGGAGGCTGCTGATCGATGTTTCCAAGTCTCTATTCCTCTCCCTTCCTCTTTGTAAAAAATCAATAAAATATATTTTTTAAAAAAGAATCTAGAGAAATGGCAAAGTCCAAGGTAAACTATAAAAGCCATTAGATTTAACTATAGAAGGTTGTTTTCTTTACCCAAGCCAGGGACTGAGTTTGTTATACGTCTTACTGAAGACAAAGACATGGTAGATAATGGGGACTTTAAAATCCTGTTGGCAGTTATTGTGAGGACCAAGTTCACCTAATGCTCTATCCAAATCTTGTTCTTGGGCCATTTATGTAAAAATGATTTTTCTACCCAAATCCTACTTTTTATAAGAAGATGAAATCAAAATATATACATAATAGTCAAGTATGCTTTCACTTATTAATAAACCAACAACATCTTTATTAAGAAAAGCCAGGAGATACCAGTTATTAAGCAATGACTACATATTTCCCCTCTATTTACTGCTTTACCTCTCACTTGCAGTGGATCAGAAACGATCTGTGACCTTCATTGAGGCTCAGCCGGCTCAGCCTGAGCTAGCAGGTGCCCCAACAGACACACTTCCTGCCACAGTCCAGCCACAAGGCTGCAGCCCAGCCCCATCTGGGAAGCCAGAAGGAATGGACAAACCAGTCCTCACATCTTCCCCGGCCATTGTTGTTGCTGATCTTCATAGACTGTCTCCCAAGCAGGTGAGGGTGCTAGAGAAACAGGCAAGGCTTGCTCCCTGCATACTTATGTCTAGGAACCACTTGGATATGCAAATTTATTGCATAACATTTAAATCTAGACCTGTAACGTTTTGTTAGCCAGACAGATGATGGTCCTATCATCATGAAAAAGAAGACCATATAAAGTATATGGCCAGGAATACATTTACTTAAGAAGCAATAGGAGAAGTCTTGGTATTCTTTATTATGAGAAACCTCAGGGAAAATATTGCACAATTAAAATATCCATTGAAACCCATATATGATTCATAGTTTAAAGATAGTTCTGTTTTAAAAAAGTTACCAATTTAGATGCAGCCTTTAAATAGAGAGCCTTCTGCATCCTGTAAGATGAGAGGAACTTCTTGTTTTGATCTTTCCCCTCATTGTTATGATATTTTTTCTTCTTTTGATTTTTATAAATGAATTCCCATAGGTCCAACTTCCTTCTCATGTACTTGAAGAAAGCAAAGGGGCAATATTACTATATACATTTGTGTAGTCTTTAATGGTTAAAAAGCATTGTAACAGCATGAGCTCATTTATCCTCGCAGTGTACGAAGTTAGCAGAGCAAAAATTATGCTCATGCAACAGGTTAGAAAACCGAGGCTTAGAAAGTTGGAGGGCCTCCAAAAAAGCTCACATCTAACAAAGGCTAGAAATGAGACTAGCCTTGAAAATCCTGTCCAGTTAAAGCTGGACAACATTTTGTATACTCTTCCCTGGCACCCATTCTACTTTCCCGTGACATTATGGTCTGTTTGATCATAGAGTGAGACCCTCCCTGCTGAAGGAGAAAAGAAGGAGGACCCAGAAGTACAAGGTGCTGCAGCACACAGCCCCCTCTCTACTCAAATCTCAGACCCTGATGACTTCACAGGCCTTGAGACGTCCATCCTCCTGCAGCACGGAGACACTGTCCTTCACATCAGCGAAGAAAACGGCATGGAGAACCCCCTGCTGTCCAGCCAGTTCACGTTCACTCCCACGGAGCTGGGGGAGGCTGGCGTAGACCTGGATGAGTCGCATGTTTAGTTCTGCATCTTGTCCGAGTTGCAGGTGTAGACAAGATGAGCGAGGGATCACTTAGCTACAAGTTGAATACTTTTGCTTGAAAAAAAAAAAGATGAAAACACAGCACTTTATATCCAATAGGTGACACAAATCTCAGTAGATTTTGCTGCCAGTGCACATATTGTTTCATAAACACCTTTTAAAAAACAATGGCTAAGATTAGTTAATTGTATGAAGACCGTAAAGACCAGGGAGTAATAAGGGGAAAGAGCCGTTTGCACATTGTTTGTGATTCAAGAAGGCTTGAGCAGTTAAAAACGTACGATTACAGAGCTGCTTAGCTAGAAATATTAACAAATAATATATTCTAAAAGAGAATGCATTTGAGGTTATTCACATTATACATCTCATGCAAATGTTTATTTTTATAGTTTCAAAAATATTAAACCAGGTGGTTGTACAAGTAGCAATTTACATAAAAATAACAAATAATGAAAATATTAGTTTGGGGGAAACTAAATAATAAGCCCACAATAATGAAAATATTAGTTTGGGGGAAACTAAATAATAAATAAGCCCACGGACATTTTTGTTTTGATCAACAACGCAGCCATGTAGAAGAAGGAAAACATATTATTTTTAGAGCTGTGGGCTTTTCAATATTTACTTTTCAACCGTCATTTTTATTGCATGTTGTAAATCAGAATACTAATGCCATAAGGTCATTCCGTTCATAATCAATCACTGTAGAGAGAATACTCTAGAAATTATCAGACGTAATTCTGAATTAAGAAGAACCTAAACAATGCATACTATAATAAAAATGAAATATAACTATAATAGTTAGAAAAAGATGGTATTCCTACTTCTAGCCCTAACTACACCTTGCCAATATTAGGAGATACTGCAAAATGTGATTAGTTTCCTTATAGTAGTGCCTACCCTCGGGGACATATTTTCAGATATTAAAGTTATTGTTAGAATAGGTTCACTAAAATAGCTTCCCAATGTTAACAATATTCTTATCATCCTTTAGACATTTGAGTTTATGAGGAAAAAAATATAAATTGAGCAATCGCTTCATGGACAAAGTCAGCTTATGAATTTATTTTAACTTGAAGTTCAGTTACTCAAGCAAAGTATAAAACTTAAAAGGCTTGTGAGGCCATATCTAGTATGTTATTGATGCTGTAGTAGGGCTAGGTATAATACAGTTCAAAATTGAATTTCAGAAATGTAACAGTTTACATTAGAAAACTGTTACAGAACTACTAATTATATAAAAACTCATATATTTACCTAAATTGGTATGGTGGTGTGTGTGTGAGTGAGTGGGTGTGTTTTCTAGTCCTCCAGTTGAAGTTAAATACAGATATTTATTATTGCAATGAATTCATAACACATTCTATATGCTTAAACTTTGACTATGTTGACCATGAAAGTATATGTATATATAGAGGAGACCTATTAAACCCACCCAAATCACAAGGAAAATTATTTTTCTGTTAGAATCCTTTATTAAATAGGCATTGTTTACACTGTGGTTTGTACGTTCAAATATAATTTGGGGTTTTGGTCCAATTTACTATGAGAATGAAAGGTATCTGTGAGTTAAAGACAATAATGGACAAAACTAAAAATTTCCAATCTAAAGCTTCAGAAAATAGAGCTTCAGAAAGCAGAGGCTTCTTTTCTGTTTTAAAATATTTTCAGAATATAGACACTTAACACTGAATTATGCAGAAATATAATATAAGTGGGTTTATAACTCTTTCTAAGCTGATGTATTTTGCCTGTTAAAAATTATGCTGCTCAATTAGTGTTAGAGGCCTTATGTTTGGTAATTACATGTGTCTGAGCTATATGAGTCTCTATATCTGTCTGTGTTTTGTTCCAGTTACTTGATTCTTGATTCAAATTCTCTATGTGTAATTGTATAACATATTTAAAAAGTAAAGGGGTCAAAGAAGATTGTTAAATATCTGCTAAGAATACCTTTATATGTAAAAAGTATTGAACATATTTATGCTGACCCGTCTGCCTTTTAGCCTGACTCCTTCACTCTAGGGTTATAGATGGCTGTTGGAAACTTTTCCAATAAGCTAAGTATTGTTGTATCTTGCAAAAAAAGCCACCACTCTGAGAAGCAGGGCCTTGGAGGGTGGGAATGTTTTCATACTGGGATTACTGAGATTTTGCAGATGTATGTATGCATCTGTTCCATTTAAGGTGCCCTTAAATGTGTTGAATGTAATTTATTGAATGTTCATGTGCAATTGATAAAGTATCTAAATGTATGTGCATAAGATTGTCACAAGATGTATTCTCAGGAATACTGTTACCTGGAGTTTGAAGGAATAGCTATTTAAAAAAAAAATAGTAGTGGGAGATTAGAGAAATGTTTAAGATATTTAACAAATTTTTGCAATGTTCAAATTATTGAGTATATGACTAAAAATAATTATATATGATAAATACAGTATTGGTAATACTATATCATTTCTTAAGCTATGATGCTTAATGATATTCATTTTGTTCAGAGGAAAATTAAAACAGGCACTTACATCCCATGTGTAAAAAATTGGACTCAACTGAGAGGTTGCTTTTTCAGAAATTAACTTTTGAGAGAAATTGGAATAAACATGTATCATCCATAATAGTGGGTGTAGATTTATAGTACTCAGTTTCAATTAAAGTAGTTCAATCCTGGGTACAGCATTTTCTATAGAAAAACATTTTATTCTCATTTTTCCAGTATTTGCTGCTTTCTATAATTCTATTAGATGTGTTATTTGATTTTTTTTCCAAGAGAAGGAAACTGAATTGTTGAGTACATTGGGACAATGCACTGGGAACTAGTGTCAAAAAGCATAATTGGGCATGGCAGTGTTGGGAAAACAATCTCTGGTATTTGGGGGTCTGGATAGAGCTTGTTGAATAGGCTGAAAATAACTGGTTTGCTATTTCAGGCCTCCAAGAGTACCTAAGGCAGTGTGACAGCTCCCTTCTTTAGTATCTGTCCCTTTAGTCAATGAAGAATATTATCCACTCAGCTGTCCAACTCCAACAGTATCTGAGATGAGAATAGGGTGTGTATAGGGACCAACAGGAAAGAAAGGGTCAGAAATAGAATTATAGTCTAAAACACAAATACCCTTCCTCAAGTCTGGAATTTGCTGCTGTCACACCAAGCCATGCTGTTGCCATGTGACTGCACACTTCCCATGCCATGGCTTGTCCTTGGCAGTGAGTAGAAAGTCCACTTCCTCATTTACTTTAGTGGGCCTCAACTGCATCAATTCAGAAACAGAGTTTGGTTTGACACTCAGGACAATAAAGACAAGTTAAGAGTAGAATGTATTTGGAAAAGCTTAAGGCAAATTTAATTATATTGTTTTAGGATCATTTAGCATTACAGATCAATGTACCTCCATAATATATTTCAATAGTCACTGTGACTGAAGGATAAAAATCCTTTATTAGCCATTTTGTAGGTAAAAAACAAATGATTACACAGCCAACTTCCCTCAGATGACTTAAGACGTCTTATAAATACTGGATGACCAAAGAGCATGGAAAAATGCCTATGAATTAATACTGAAATGTTTATGAAAGATATTTATGAAAGATATTAAGACTTCTGTGTTTGAATATGCACATATATAATAAAATAACTCTAAAAACACTTAAGAGGACTGATTGTTTCATTTCTCATTTCTTAACATAGGGAATAGTTTAACTCATTCAGGAAAGTATTCCTTTTGGAGCCCTGCTGTGTGCCTTGATGTCTCTCCTCAATCCCCTACCTGGCCTGAGGTCACCCTTCAATTAGACACATCCAATTCCTCCCCAATCCCAACTGTGCTCCATTCTACTCATATATTCTACCCTAACTTTCAAAAGTAAAGCAGAACGAGCATATTGGAAGACAGATACCCCAGCTTGACTTTTTTGCCCAGGTTATGACCTGGAATGACTGGTAGATTTCCCAGGAGGAATGTTAAGGACCTGGTTGTCCTCTGAATGTAGCCAGAACCATCATGGGGTTCAAGTTACTACCAGTCTGCCTTTTATACAGAGTACATAGTGCCCTATCCTTACCCTCCAAGGTATGTTCTTGCTAAATTCATTTTTTTCCTCACATGGTTGGTATTTCCTGTCTTTTCCTGACCCAAAGACTCTAGACACATTTGGCAGAAAAATAAACACTCTTATACCTCTTCAATTGTGTCTGGACAGTAAATAAATGGATTATACTCTGTCAATGAACATTCCTGAGAGGGAAAAAACAAGAAGATCAGAGGAATGAGGACAAAAAGCAGAGAAGGAGAGTAGTAATAATAACCACCATTATTTTGTTCTGGGCACCAGACATAATGTGCTGGGCACATCACCAGGATTTGCTTATTTAATCCTCACAACACTGGACACTGTCTTAACAGATGAGAAAACAATGAAGCAGGGAGAAGTGACTTTCCAGGTCATTGTGGACTCAGAGAAGAAAGATTTATTTGATGTGAACCCCGAGAAGAAATTTATCTGTTGAGATGGACTCCCCATGATCAACTGAGGGCCCAGATTTTGCATTTTATTTTTATTTTCCAGTTACAGTTTACTTTCAATATTACTTTGTGCTGGTTTCAGGTGAACAGCATAGTGGCTAGACAGTCCTATACTGTACAAACTGTTCTTCCCAATATTTAGAGTACCCACCTGGCACCATACATAGTTATTGCAATATTATTGACTCTATTTCCTGTGCTATACTTTACATCCCTGTGACCATTTTGCAACTACCAATTTGTACTTCTAATGCCTTCACCCAGTCCCCCAACCCCTTCCCCTCTGGCAACCACCAGTCCACTCTCTGTGTCTATGAGTCTGTTTCAAGGTTGTTTGTTCATTTTTCTTGTTCTTTAGATTCCTCATATAAGTGAGATCACATGGTATTTGCAATACCATGGATGGACTTAGAGAGGATATTACGCTCAGTGAATAACTCAGTCAAATAATAAGATCCAAGTGACCATTTGCTGACAAGGGGTTCTCATCTACTCTGTACCAGGAAGAACCACAGCGGAATTCTAAGCTTCCTGCTCATTTACTCCCACGGAGCCAACTATCATAAGAGGTTTCATTTTCCCACCAATGGACTAAGACCAGCCCAGTCAGAGCAGAACTGCCCCATAACGACCAATCAGGATGCATAATGCTGGCCAATCAGGGCTCCACGATTCAGACCAATCAGATGTGTAGGATTTGGGGTACCTCGTTTACATAAAATGGACCTAATTGAAAACTTGGGCAAGGACTTTACTTATATAAGGCACCTCCCCTTTGTCTCAGGGGAACACAATTCAGGTTTTATACCTGGGTCCGTGTCTCCTACAGCTGCTTTTGCTCAAATACATGCTTTTTAATCCTTATTATAGTCTAACATTAATTTTGGGTTACCTCACCCAGCTAGTGTCTGATAGAGCTATGATCCCGCCCCAAATCTGACTCCTTCAGCTTTTAGGACCAGTTCACGGAGAGAGAAATAAGGAAGAAGTGGTTTTTGCTTTGTGTTTTTGAAGGGTAACAGGGGGTGGACAGGAAAGGCACACAAATGATGGAGAAACAGATAGTAAAGCGAGGAGGAAAAGAAACTACAGGAAGGTAACGTGTTAAAAGGTGAAGAAACTCGAGTTCTCAGAGGACTAAAGCCGGTCTTAAAAAACGAAGGTCAGAGGCAGGGGCCTTGATGCGAGGCCCCGCCCCCAACCGGAAGGCGGGACTTCCTCCTCCCAGGGCCGCTGCTTCCGGCGGAGTCCGGAAGACTCTGAGAGGAAGAGGCCGGGTCAGAACGGAGCAGCCAATCGGAGCGGCGCCTTCGCCTGGCCCGGGACTCGCGAGGTAACTTGCTCTGGGGAACCAGCACCATGGCGTCGGGCTGCAAGGTTGGGCCGTCCATCCTCAACAGCGACCTGGCCAACTTGGGCGCCGAGTGCCTCCGCATGCTGGACTCCGGGGCCGACTACCTGCACCTGGATGTAATGGACGGGTAACTCCGCGGGGCTCGGGCCCGGGGGGCCGC
>NW_005366455.1:541061-576101 GCF_000412655.1 Myotis brandtii | reverse complement strand
GCCTGGCCCTCCGCACCCGGAAGCGACCTCCACCTCCAGGACGCCCCTCTCAGGTTCGGTGAGGGAAACTGAGGCCCGAGGGGTAGGCATGACTTGCCCAAGTTCATATCACGTGGGGGGTTGGTGGCCACGCCGGGGGCTCCACACCGGGCACCCGGAGCGAGGGCCCGAGTGCTGCCGCCCGGGGTCCCCGGACTCGCCCTCGCACCTGGTAGAGCCGGTGTCGCTGCGTGAAAAAGTGCGAGTCGGAGTCGGACCTGCCGCTTAGTCGTCATCTTGGGGAGAAGATGGAACGAGGCGGCGGCGCGGGTTCAAGTTCACGGCGCCCGGCCTGTCGTAGATTCGTGATGGTTGGTTGGATCTTGGTTCCAATTGTGACTTTGCTGTCTGTTTCCAGGGACCCTGCTCTGCGGGGAGCCCGTTTGTTGTTGTTGTTGTTGGGTTTTTTGGGGGTTTTTTGTAAGTCTTTTTTAAGCACGGCGATTACAGCACCTGATACTGTTTGCAGCCAGGATGGTGCTGGTTTCTTAATTTGAGAATAAAATGAGGTACAAACCTGGACGAGGCGGTGAGACGCTGTCTGGTTGCAGCTCGGATCTCTCTCCTGGGGTTCGCCCCGCGGATGACCGGCCGGACGATCCCAACCGCCTTCCCGAGGCCCGGGGTCGGGACGCAGGTGTTTCATGTGGGTAAAGCCCCTGCGTGCCCCCATGCACGTTTGCAAGTTGTGTTGTTGACGAAAGAGGATCCGTTACTTCTGTGTTTAACGTCGCTCCTCTTATAAGAGTTTTGTCTTCCTTTGCGTGGTTAAATCCGTGGCTTCTCTTTCCCTTCTGCCTTCCTGGTTTGACCACCTGAGAATGGCAAAATCTTGACCTTCGAGTACCCCGGGAACTCCGGGCTCAGAGTGTAAGAAAATTAGTAAATATCGCCTCGGACAAAAGCTTGATTTTTAGTTTGCTATCGTATGTCATTCGACTTCTGTCCTTTTTTTTTTTTTTGGACAGCTTTGCTCGAAAGCCCTGAACTTTCACAGGTGATATACTGAACGGCGTGTAGCTACATTTTTGTGTCAGAGACACCCAGGGGTTTCAGGATGGAACAGGCTGCATGGATGTGTAGGTAGCCTATCAGACACAGAGAACAGTTTGGCTTTGCATAAGTGTGTTCACCAAAACTGGGAATATTAATGATAACAATAGCTCTTAGCTATTTCTGTCCCAGTGGTGCCTTTTGGAATTAACTCATGCCACTTTTTTTTTTTAAATATATTTAATTGATTTTTTACAGAGAGGAAGGGAGAGGGATAGAGAGTTAGAAACATCGATGGGAGAGAAACATCGATCAGCTGCCTCCTGCACACCTCCCACTGGGGATGTGCCCGAAACCAAGGCACATGCCCTTGACCGGAATCGAACCTGGGACCCTTCAGTCCGCAGGCCGACGCTCTATCCACTGAGCCAAACCGGCTAGGGCACTCACACCACTTTTAAGAGGTGGGTGCTGTCGTCATCACCGGCTTTTGACAGTGAGGAATCAAATGCGAAGAGATCAAGTCACTCTCGGGGGTGTCCTAGCTAGGAAACGGTGGAGCCAGGATGGGGAGCAGGCAAACGCTGTGTTGTCTCAGAAATACATGTCTTCTGTGGGTTGTGGGCTTGCAGAGGATGGCTAAGACATTCTCCCTCCTTACAGAGCAACTGATAATTTATACACTACTTTTGTTCCCATTTCATCTCTCCTACTACACTGTAAGCTCCCTGATAACAGAATCTGTCTTTCTGGTTCAGCTCTATTCGTTGCGGGTAAAGCACCATAACAAGCTTAGTTATAGTTGATCCAATAAATGAAAGGCTGTATCATAATCCCAAGATGAAGATAAAAGTATTTTTTTTTATTGACCCTTCTCCCCCTCTGCAAGATACATGTTAGTATGAAAGAACTAAATTCTGCACACACCACTTAAAAACCCTTTCCCTTTTAAGCTTCACCCCTTTTTGAGCTATCAGCTACTATTCCTATTACCCTATTACAAAGGAGGAGACCAGTTTAAGCAGGTTCAGCGCCTTCCTGACCGTCCCACCAGAAGAGGTAAAGCCAGGCTGAGCTGCAGTGTCCCCTAGGCCAGGGGCATGAAAAGGTGGGGGCGGGGGTGCTGGTGGACTCCTTTCCCCACGTGGCCAACCACAGTTTCCTTCCCTCCAGGTACCGTTTCCATGCTTTTCTCTCCTGGCTCCCTTTGAAATTCTCCAACATTACACTGAGTTTGGGTGTGTGTGTGTTCTTTTCTCGTCCCCCCACCTTCCCACTAAGACTCCATTTCTCTTCTTATTAAACTGAATGTCTTCATCTTGAAAGTCAGAAACAAGTTCTGGAAACCTGGTGGGAGGTGGGGCACTGGTATGGTTAGATATTTGAAATAAAGGACAAGAGGAAAAGAAAGTTAGAACACACATAAATTCATCATGACAGGATGGTAACTGGAAATGTGTTGGTCCTACATGTGGAAACAGCAAATAAGCAATTTCTTTTCTTTTCTTTTTTTTTGTTAATCCTCATTTGAGGATACTTTCCCATTGATCTCTTAGAGCAGTGGTTCTCAACCTTCCTAATGCCATGACCCTTTAATACAGTTCCTCATGTTGTGGTGACCCCCAATTTCATTGTTACAAATTGAACATAATTAAAGCATAGTGATTGATCACAAAAACAATATGTAATTATATATGTGTTTTCCGATGGTCTTAGGTGACCCCTGTGAAAGGATCATTTGAACCCCAAAGGGGTCGAGACCCACAGGTTGAGAACCGCTGTCTTAGAGAGCGGGAAAGACAGAAACATCGATGTGAGAGAAACGCATGGATTGGTTGCCTCCTGCATGCGCCCCAACCAGGGCCCTGGCCAGGGAGGAGCCTGCAACCAAGGCACATGTCCTTGACTGGATTCGAACCCAGGTCTCTTTGGTCTGCAGGCTGATGCTCTATCCACTGAGCCAAACCAGCTAGGTTGCAAATAAGCAATTTCTAAGTTAATTACCAGAATTTAAAATTGGGGAGGTTTCATATTAATACTAAAAATCTGACTTTCGAAAGGCATCCAAAGGTTTGCCAGTACTGGTCCAGTCTCACAAGGCCCCGATAGGCTGGAGATGAATGACAGCCACCATTAGCCAGGCCAGGTGTTCTTTATTCACTGTTTTGCTTCTCCATGTTACCTGCTAGTCCTTGTAAACATATGAGTTTGTGAGTCCTGGTTCACAGGAATTGTTTTCTGGTTAGTCTTTGACATTTTATATCAAAGTTAGTCCGTCTCTTATCATCTTTGCTTTTTTGAGAGTTCTGGTAAAGGTTTGATATGTCTAAAATATATTGCGCGACCATTGTAAACAAAGCTTAGGGTTGATGGAACATGATGAGCTAAAATAATTGTATCCCTGTGTTACAGTAAATAATTATAGTTTAATTTCAGTAGTTTTCTGGGGGAAAAGTATTTTTTATTGAATTTTATTTTTTGCAGACTTTACTCCCAAAAGTACCCTCAAGGAAAAAAAAGACCATAATGTAATAATGAAGCAGACTTCCTTGATAAAATTTTCTTCATTAGAGTGAAATATTTTAGTGTTTTCCAAGCTGGTCTGATAAGAGCTCCCTGTGCACTTAAGAATTCAGATTCCCAGCCCCTTTTTGGTGTCAGTAGGCTTGGAGTAGAGCCTATAAATCCTTTTGTTGTAAGTGTTCACCTGGTTACTGTTGTCAAGCAAATTTTTGGTCACCCTGAATTCATGTTTGCGTTTGTAGCCTTTTTTTGTTACGGTTTAGCTATAAGCCTTTGGTTTCTTAGGGTATTGGTGCATTTTTGTTCTCCCAGTGTACTTGGTGAACGTGGTGCATTTAATTGATCTTCAGTAGCACAATTTGTCATATAATTTGGGGGTCAGTAGTTTTATACAGTCTGCTTCTGTTTCTCAATGAAGTAAAAGTATATTTGTTTTATTCTCATATTTTCTCAAGATGTGGTGATGCTTATTTTCATGATAAATGAAACCTAAATTTGAGACAACAAATGTACAGGCATACCTCAGAGATACTGAGTTCTATTCCAGACCACTGTAATAAAGTGAGGATTGCAATAAAGTGAGTTCTCGTTATCTTTTTACTGGTGGGGGTCTTCCCTTCAGTTTGTGTAAAATCACCACCAACAAAAAACACACCTTTGAGGTGCAATAAAACAAGGTATGCCTGTATTTCCAAGGCCAGACAGTGAACGAAATACTAATCTTTCAATTCCAGAGTTGTATAATATTCATTAAGCCTCACTGCCTCCTTCTCTGACCCTTACTTCCAAGTTGTAAGTAAACATAATAAACCTCTTAGGCATAACCCTAGCAATTGTTGCTCTTAGGCAAATGTTAGATGACTTCCTAAATGCTAAAACCCCAACCACCAAGGACCAAGGAGTGTGAGTGAACGTGTCTGTACCCATCCATCTCACCAGCCCCTCTCAGATGTGTCCTGAACCCTCACCTCTCCCTCTTAACTTTCCTCACCTGGATTTGCTTTTTCTGTTCGTTATTAGTTTGTTGGTGGAGGGGCAGGTGAGACTCTAAAGAGCTTGAACTTTGGAGCCAGGTTGCCTGCCTTTAACGCTTGCCTCCAGCACTACCTGGTTGTATGACCTTCGGCCTCTTTTCCTCCTCAATAAAATACAGATAATGTAGTATCTACCTCATAGACTTGTAAGTTTTAATGAGTTAACACATGGAAAGTGCTTAGAATGGTGCCTGGTCCATACAAGTTTAAACTGTTAAAATCTCAGTTTAACACTCATTCAGCTGGTCATCTAAACTTAAAATCTTAACCATGGTGTATTCTCTCCACCACACCCCCATCTTACCAGTTAACAAATCCTTTACCTGTTTTTGTTTCTGTTATTGTTCCTTGTCATTTGCCAACACCTATTACCTCCCTTCTTCCAATTTAGTCCCCAGTCCCTTCCTATTTTATTATTTGCATCTTATTTTTTATTTGCTTTTTATTTTAAAACCTCATTTCATATTTATAGCAGGATGAAATCTGAACACTGAGCCCAGCATTTGATACCCTTACTGTGACACAGTCGGTTTCCTGCCTTTTTCACACTAACCAATCTGGTAAACACCATCTTCCTCCTTCTTTGAGCATAACTTGTTTATTTCTGCCTTTGCTTCATTTATTTTTCCACCTTTAAAATTCTGTTCTGTAAATCTCATGATCTTCCCCCCTCTTGTAAAATGCTATACTCCTTGCCTCTGGAACTGGTTTTACCTCTTGTCTACTTGTTATTGTTTAGCTTTTCTTGCAATCCTCATATAGGGTAATACCTATTACTTTTAACAAATAAAGCCTATATTCCAGTGGCTTCACATTATCAAGTTTATTTCTCATTCATGTAACAATTCAGTGTGAATGTCCTTCCCTGATAAAGTTCAGTGGCATAGACGTTTTTTTAATCTTTATTTTTGAAAGTGTTACATATGTCCCCTTTCTTCCCACATTGCCTCCTTCTAGGCCACCCCTGCTCCCCGCTCCAGGCCTTCATTCACCCTATTGTCTGTCCATGGATTATGTATATATGGATACAAGTTCTTTGATTGATCTCTTCCCACCCACCCCCACCTTCCCACTGAGATTGGACAGTCTGATCCAAGGGCCGGCCATAGACTATTTATCCTGTGGCTTTTTTATTCCTTAAGGGCTTCTTTATTGGCAGAAGGGTAAAATGAGCACAGAAAAGGAATACTATTTAACCTATTGGGCTCTGCAGTGACACACATAACTTAAGCTCACAGTCCCACTGGTGAAGACTAGTCATATGGGCCAACTGGATGTAAAGGGAGTTGGGAAATGTGGTCCTTGGTTGTCTGCATTGGCTTCCTATCAACTATCCAATAACAGTAGGTCATGAATTCTGGTGAGTTATTAGGCATCTCTTGCCAATGAGATTGTAGCATTTTCTGGGCTAGGCAGGGACTCTTACATGTATTTTTTTTAATAAAATACAGTACTCTAAAGCAACCAGCATGGTGCTTAATAGAACTCGAGGACTAACAGGAGTAGGACGATGGTTAAGTTCTTTGGGTCTGATACTTGGAAAACTTACTTTGATTCTTGCCCCACAAATAATTAATTGGTTGACTTAAGGAAGTTATTTATTCTATGTTTTTCATATAACACGTTTATTTCATAAGGCTGAAAGTTTAAATAAACTGTCATTTAGTGCCCTGTGGTATAGGATTAAAAGTAGCCTCAACCAGCCTATAACAAACTAGGATATGAAAGATCCATATTACAGTCCAGAACTTTCTAACTAGTACAGAGGGACTTTTTCTTGAACATTTCCCATCTGGAACAATTTACTGCTCCACCTGACAACCCTTTCATGCTGATACCTGTATGATCAATCATGCATCTCAGGTGACAAATAAAGGAAAGAATGGGCAAATATGAGTCAGTTTACCACTGTTAAAACCTCAGGATATTATGCTGTGAATATTTTCGTGTGGTTTTTTTGTTTTGTTTTTGCTTTTGTTGCTGCTTATAATTATTGCTAAATTTTCATTTTTTTACTGTATATTTTCTTTCCTTTTTGTTAAATTTTCATTTACATTTAATGTCCTTTTTGTTTTTAAAGTGTTTGCAGTCGTTCTCAACCTTCCTAATGCCGGGACCCTTTAATACAGTTCCTCATGTTGTGGTGACCCCCAACCATAAAATTATTTTTGTTGCTACTTCATAACTGTAATTTTGCTACTGTTATGAATCGTAATGTAAATATCTGATATGCAGGATGTATTTTCATTGTTCTCGACCCACAGGTTGAGAACCACTGATTTATAGGTTAAACAGTACAATAGACAGGTACTGTATATAAGAAAGGTTAAAACGGAATCATTTGGGGTCTGGAATGGATTAATTCAATTTACATTATTCCTAATGGGAAAAAATGACTCCGTTTTCAAACAGCCTTCAAGGATGAATTAAGTTCGAGAAATGAGCTTCCACTGTATATGACTTGGGCAAGTCATATAACTTCTGGGTTTTGATTTTGTCATCTTTCTAGTTCTACCCGTCTGGGATTATGAATTACAGAGTTAAATCATTATTTAACATTATTATGATTTGTTCAAATATCAAGGAGATACTGCTTTGTAAATCCAAAATTATTCAGATAATTTTAGTATTGTTTAATATTGATGACATTAAGTATTAAATTGAAAAATAGTATAATCACAGACATTCCCCTCTACCCCCATCAGAATACATATTGAAAATATTTTCAGAGTAAGATTTTGTTTGTCTTGTAGGCATTTTGTTCCCAACATCACCTTTGGTCACCCTGTGGTAGAAAGCCTCCGAAAGCAGCTAGGCCAGGACCCTTTCTTTGGTAAGTGGGTGTTACGCCATCTGAAGCTGGATGTGTTGCTCAAGTAAAGGAAAAGATGGTTGATTTCTCAACTTTCAGTTTCATCTAGAACCCCTTTTCCCCCTATCTGTGCTGGGGCTTCATTGGCTGCCTATAATAAGCCAAACTCTTGCCTGTCTCAGGGCCTTGGGACTTTTGCTAATTTCTTGCCTGGAAAGCTATTCACTTGTCTAGGTCTGCCTCATCTTTTGGCCTTGGATCATTTCTCATTTCCTCAGAGAGGCCTTTCTAAGCATCCTATCTTAAGTTAACCCTTATCCAGTTATACCAGCTTCTGGATATTCTTCTTAGAACTTCCTTTAATCTGAGGTTATTTTTATTAGACTGTAAATTCCCTGATTGTAGAGATTTCCTAGAGCTAAGCATAGAAACAAGATTGGGGCTCAGTGTAATGTTAAGTGAATTTATGGATTGATTTTTATGGTCTAGAAATGGAGCCAATTATTTCATGCAAATTGGAACTTTCTGCAAGTGGGGCTTATATATGTTCCCACTTCAATGCTGTAGGATATTGTGAATTAAGGTTTATAAGATCACACAGTAACCTAGAAGTTACTTCTAATGGAAAATGAATTCAGCCCATATATTGTTGCTGCTCTTTTAAACTAAGCTAGCAGTGCCTCACTTGCCAAATCTCTTGTACATAAGTTTCTCAGTGGTATTAACCATATTGCAAGTTCTCAGGCACACGTGGCTAGTGACTGCTGTATTGTATAATACCACTATGGAACATGGCCATCATTGTAGAAAGTGCTGTTGGACAGAGCCTCTCTGTAGTGTCCATTCACTTTGAGTGAACCAAAGAAAATGTACATTATCACCTATTTATGTGGCAAGAGGAAAACAGTGTTCCATCAACATGTTCGCCATTTTGCAATTTCCAAATTATAGAATTTTCCAATGTAAATTTGTTCTTCTGACTATCAGAGGTGGATGAAATAAGTAGCCTTGTTTGTCCCCCTATACAGTGGCCACAGAGTCCTCTGTTTCAGCTTTGTGTATGGCTCCTAGTGTCACTTCTCACTGCCGTTTGTGTGTCCTACTGTAAGTGCTTCTCCTCTTACCAACCCTACTGCCACCACCACATACAATCTGCTTTTTCTTCCTGTTTTAGTTTATTTGCTGATAAAGTCACTAATTAACCTTTCTAGAATTGGGTCTAAAATAAAGAAGAATGGACTCTCTCTGCTTTAATGTTGCATTTTGTGATCTTTTCTTTTTTTAATTAAGAAGTATGTTTCGTTTAAGTCTTGGATCTTGGCTATTGGATAATTGATACGTGAATATATTCTAGGAATTAAACCACAAGTTGTATGTATAACTGCTAGAGTTCTTAATTGTTTAATCTTAGTACTGAGTATGAATAACCATTTAAGGAATAAAGTGGTAGGGAAAAGTCTGTTTTTGCTATTATCCAGATCAGTGGTCTTCAAATTTGGTCTGAGGGCCCATGGGAATCCCTTTCAGTTGTGTATGAGATCAAAACTATCTTTATATTACAGTATTATTTGCCATATTTGTTCTGAGGATGCAGAAGTAATGGTGAGTTAGTTTGCTGCTGCCTTAGCTCAAGTCAAGGCAGTGATATTCAACTCTACAAGTAGTCATTAACATTCTTCATCGTGATGTGTTCATAGTATCTGTAATGAGATAGTGCAAATTATTAATTTTAGTAAATCTTGATCCTTGAATGCATGTCTTCTTAATATTGTGTGTGACAAAGTAGAATGTACATATAAGGCACCTCTGCTGCATGCTGGAGTGTGATGGTTTTCTCCAGGAAAACCTCTTAGGCCATTGTTTCTGTTGTGACTGAACTGTCTGCTTTTGTTATGAACACCATTTTCACGTGCAAGAACAACTGACAGATTGAACTGTGGTTATCAGACTTGGTATTTTACTGACATTTTAAAAAAAATTATCTAAGTTAGCCTGTCACTTCAAGGAAAAGACCGTATTAGCTTTTGTTGCTCCCTGATAAAGGTAGAGCTTGCAAGTGAAAATTAGAATTTTGATAAACATGTATCTGCTGCTATGAGCTTGACTAATTCCTACTACTAAGAGCTTTTCTATAGTGATGAGATCTGTTGTGATGTAATAAATGTGCTTTTTTTTATAGCATATAATGAAATGTATCTTACTTAGAAGATCTGTGTAATTCAGTGAACCAATACTTGAAAGATCCATTTATATTATAAGATAGACCAACAGGTTTTAGTGCAACAAAGTAGAAAAGGTCATTGGTAGGGTTTACAGATTCCACATTTCAGCCAACCTTTTTAAAAGTAACCACTTGCTGAATTTTGGTGTAGAAGTAGAATATCCACACTTGTCTGAAAAGGCTATTAATGTACACCTCCCTTTTTTATGTACTTTTTTATGTTCTTCATATAAAACAACATATTGTAACAGAGTGAATGTAGAGCAGATGTAAGAATACAGATGTCTTCTGTTAAGCCAGATGTTAGAGACTTGCAAAAATGTAAAATAACACCACTCTTACATTAACATCATAAATTTATTATTGCTTATTTTTAAATGAATTGATAAGTAGACATAAACATTTTCTTTTTCTTTCTTTTCCTTTTTTTTAAATATATTTTTTATTGATTCCAGCGAGGAAAGGTGAGAGAGAGAGAGACAGAAACATCAATGATGAGAGAGAACCACCCATCGGCTGCCTCCTGCATGAGCCTACAACCCAGGCTTGTGCCCTGACTGGGAATCGAACTGTGATGTCCTGGTTTTATAGGTCGAAGCTCAACCATTGAGTCACAGTGGCTGGTCAACATTTTCTTAATTTGAATTTCTAATACATTAAATACAGGTAAATATAACCAATATCAGCAGTGCTTTTTGGGGTCTTCAGTAATATTAAGAGTGTAAAGGGAACCTGATAATAGAACATTTGGGAACTGCTCATCTCGGTGTGTTTAACTACAGGCAGATTCACTGAACCACTGACTGCCTGAGTGCTAGAGAGTCTCCAGTGAGCGCTGCTAGTGGTTACTGCATGGGAGGAATGGAATGACGTAGCAGTCTGGTAACTTAAGGAATGAGTAAACCAGATATTTTAAACTAGATTGAATTTTCCTTGTTTATAATACAGAGAAATAAGAAACACCAAATAGAGTCTGTCTTTTAAAAACTGTGTGTTATCTATTAAGATGTGTTCTATTTTTTCTTCCTTTTGTTTAGAAATATAAACTTGAATCTTTGTGTCATTAGTCAAGTGGTATACTCTTCCTGACAGTTTTTCAAAGCCTTAGTGCATTTCATAATCTTACTTGACTTCTGGAATACTAGGATTTTTTTCTTTAATAAGTTAAGCTATGTCAGAAATGTGCTTCCTTTAGTAAAACAAAAAACTCAAGTCTTCTCACTACCATCAATCCTGCACAGGGGTATGTATTTACTGTTTTCTTCTTCACAATGATTATTTCTTGATTTAGCCTCTTTTAACCTGCCTTCTTCTTATTAAATGCTATTAAGTTACAAGTCAAGATGTTTAAGAAGGTCAGACCTGTTTTACCTAATATAATATTTACATGATTCAAGCTTCAGAATTAGGATGCATGTCAGACTTCTTTTAGTTAACATGTCCTTCTCCCCTTCCAATTCATGCTTCCTCCTGCAGTTTTGCCTCTCAGTTAATGGAGTTCTGTTCTGGTTACTCCAGCCCCAATCCTTGCACCATTCTGCCTCTCCTCTCACTGTCCAAAATCGAATCCACAGCAGCTCCTGTTGGTTCTATGTTCAGGACACACCCAGAATCCCACCACTTCCCAACATCCTCAATTATTACCGTCATCCTTTCTCACCTGGGTGATGGCCATGGCTTTCTAAGTCAGATTTTGTCACATCCTCACTTAAAATCCAGTGGTGTTTTTCTCATCTCATTTGGAATAAAACCTAATGGCCTGCAGAGCTCAGTACTGTCTCCTCACCCCGTGCCTCTCTGACCTCATTTACTCTCCCCATTGCTCCACGCCCCAGCCACACTGGCTTTGTTAATTGTCATCCTAGTGTGTATTGTATTTACTTAATTTTTTTATGGTTTGTCTCTCCTGCTAAGAATGTAATCCTCATGACAGCAGATTTTTGTTTGTCGTTTTGCTCTATCCCTAGGGCCTTAAAATAGTTAATGGTGCAGTAAGTGCTCAATAAAATACTGGTGAAGAGAATCACTTAATTTAGCTTTCTTATTTTATAAATGAAGACAGTTTTCACAGATAATGACTTTTTAAAAAGGGTTTTTTTGAGTCATATTTACTAGACCTGGACCTAGGTTTCCTGATTTCTAGTCATTACTTTCCATATACAGCAACAGATGCTTATTGTACAAAAATGTGTGTGTGTGTGTGTGTGTGTGTGTGTGTGTGTGTGTGTGTGAATGAGTTTAACCAAAACCTAATCTTCAGGATAAAAGGAGGCTACTTATACAGAAGTGTAATTATTTAAAAATTATTGTGATGTCAGAAGAGTATGTATACAAAATGGGGAAAACTACAGGTTGGCTTCAGTAGTATGAGCCAGGTATTTTCCTTTTGGTAATATTTAGGAGATGTGTCTTTTCTTTCTAGACATGCACATGATGGTGTCGAGGCCCGAACAGTGGGTAAAACCAATGGCGGTAGCAGGAGCTAATCAGTACACCTTTCATCTCGAGGCTACTGAGAACCCAGGGGCTTTGATTAAAGACATTCGGGAGAATGGGATGAAGGTGAGAGGTCAGCCATGACAGTAATGTTTTATACTACTCACGCTCAGAGTTGGGAAGATTTGGTGGAAGGCATTTCTTACATTTCTAAGACCAGACTTAGGCAGCTGTTCTTCATTGGGAAGCCAGTGTATTAAGTATAACTTGTTTTTTGTATAAGTAAAATAATGTGTAATAATTCTTCTGATTATGACTGCTTTTTTAGAAACATTTACATTTAATAGCCTAGTTGACTTTTTAAATAATTATAGAGTCCGAACAATTTACCCATTCCTTTTATGTATGTATTCTCCTTTTTTGAGAATAGGTATTTCTACTGGGCCTGATATGCCACAGTAATAAATGTAATGTGGAAGTGATTGTTAATGTGATTTAGCACATTTGTCTCTGTCACAGGTTGGTCTTGCCATCAAACCAGGAACTACAGTTGAGTATTTGGCACCGTGGGCTAATCAAATAGATATGGCCTTGGTTATGACAGTGGAACCTGGGTTTGGAGGGCAGAAATTCATGGAAGATATGATGCCAAAGGTAAAAGAAGGATTTGATTCTGGGGTGAAGCTCTTATGACTGCTCATTCAATAAGTATATATTAAATCACTTGTATATGCCCTGTTCTGAAGGTGGAGACATGGAAATGCCTACAGATTACTTAATACATTATGATAAATGCTGTAAAAGATTTAGGTCTGGAAATCAGAAAAGATACTACATTTTAACCTTGAAATTTTCTTCCCAAACCATTATTTCTATAGCCTTTAGAGCAGTGATTCTCAACCTGTGGGTCGCGACCCCTTTGGGGGCCGAACAACCCTTTCACAGGGGTCGCCTAAGACCATCGGAAAACACATATATAATTACATATTGTTTTTGTGATTAATCACTATGCTTTAATTATGTTCAATTTGTAACAATGAAATTGGGGGTCACCACAACATGAGGAACTGTATTAAAGGGTCGCGGCATTAGGAAGGTTGAGAACCACTGCTTTAGAGCTTTTGGGAGTTTTCACTGAATATTGAGGGTTTTGTCTTTTTACCATGAAGTATGTTCTCTGAAAAGCCATGACAAATTTAATGCCGTTTGCCAAAAAGAACAAAGCTTGCTTTTGGGAAACTTAATTTGTTTCAGTATATTAAAAGGGAAGTTTTCCCCATAGTTTGTATTGTTATGAAGTTACTGTGTGAGACATTTGGAGTCCTATTTTAGTGGGTGATATTGGCTGTTTGAGGTTTTTTGTTTGTTTTTTTTTGGTTGTGTCCCCATCCCCATCATATCTACTTTAGGAGTCACTTATTTCCTTGTGTATATCTAGGTCCACTGGTTGCGGACCCAGTTCCCGTCTTTGGACATAGAGGTCGATGGTGGAGTAGGTCCTGACACTATCCATAAATGTGCAGAGGTGAGACTGTGCCTCAACTGTGACTTAGACCATTTTCCTGTCAGATGTGATGTCCAGGTCATTGTCTTGTGGGCCAAAGAGATTTCCTTTACATTTCCTAAGTTACCTTTCTATCTTGGAAATATTTGTGTGTGGTGTTGTGTGTTTTTTTGTTTTGTTTTGTTTTTTGTTAATCCTCACCTGAGGATATTTTTCCATTGATTTTTAGAGATAGTGGGAGGGAGAGGGAGAGGGAGAGAAAGAGAGAAATATTTATGTGAGACAGACACATCAATTGGTTGCCTCCTGCTTGCACCCCAACCAGGGCTGGGGAACCTGCAACCAACGAACATGCCCTTGACTGGAATCAAACCCAGGACCCTTCTGTCCATGGGCCAACGCTCTATCCACTGAGCCAGCTAGGGTGGAAAAGTATTTTTGTTCAAATGTAGAACTCTCTATGTAAAAGGCTAATATGCTAAGTGTCCAACTGGTTGCTATGACACACACTGACCACCAGGGTAAGACACTCAATGCAGGAGCTGCAGAGCTACAGTGACTTGGCAGTGGCGGTTCTCGGGTGATGCACCCTGAAACCAGAGAGGAGGGAGCCTGATTCCTCGTGGGGCTGCGCGATTCCACCTTCGGTCGTGGACTATGTTGTTACTGGGGCACTTTCGGCCCGAATCTGGTTTACTGCACACTTGCATTTGCGTTCCACACCCTTTACGCCAGCAACTTTGCAGAGTGCCCTCCTGCACGCCAGGACCTCTCAGAGGGATGTCAGAGAGCTGGTTTCGGCCTGATCCCCGCAGGCCAGGGACCCCCCTCATTCTGCAGATGCCCTCTGAGTTATATTGCACCCCAGTTTTGGCCGGCCAGGGAGGGACTGTGGGAGGTTGGCTCCAGGGCATGTCCGGCCCTTCTCGCCCCGCCGGCCACCTTCTAATTAATTTCTTTTCAATGGTGCATGAATCTGTGCACCAGGGCACTAATAGGAAAATAAAGAGCAATAAGTGAATATTCTAAAATCACATAATCATTAAATATTAAGTTTGGTTATCTCAGTAATGTTGAAGAAAGTTCCCTTTTGAAAAAGAATATACTGAATGCCAGACTTTAGAAGATCATTAAGTTCCAGGGCCTTGGAATTAGTCATTTGTCCAAATAGAGAAAGAAAGCATACCTTCTTATAAAGGGAAAAAATTGTTACTCTGTAGAACTTAGGTATTTTTATTACCAATTTGTCTCTTGTAAGAACTGACTAGGGCCATTTTTGTTGAAATTCTGGATCTGATCTCTGGATACCCCTAACCCTCTGTGTTGAGCTGGGATGAGTTCTGAGTAGTTAGCTGAGCTGAGTTAGGATCCTGAGCTTCATTAAGAGGATGCCAGCCCTTCCTATAGCACTGCAGGTGATTGAAGTGGCCTGTTCTTACTAAGCAACCTTGTCTAATCTGCACTTCTAGTTTTTGTATAAATGCCACACTTTTCTGCTTAATACTTGTCAAAAGCTGGGCTGTGATAAGTATGGAAGAGGAGCTGCCCAAATGTTCAGTGAGCATATATGCTTTGACTCCCTGTGGAATTCTTTTTGCTAAACTACTCCTTGCCATTATGCTATTCCTGTTTACATTAAAAGATTATTGTAGCACATGAAACTTTTTCATTTTTATGAGGAATGTTCTTAGACCTGTAGTAAGTACACTGTATCATAGAGTGACAGCATCTCATTGGGAAAATTTTCTTCAGCTTCAGTGGTTCCCCCTTTCTTTTGGCAATGAATCACGTCATCGATTGGGTTTCCCTCCTCAAGTCAAATCCTAGGAAGCACAGAGCTAAATTTTGATGGGTATTATTTCCTTTCCTTTATTTTTATTTTTATATTTAAGAACACCTTGAGATTCTTTAAGCCACCTTAAAGCCATTCTGGCTACAGTGAAGCCTAAGTGAGACTTTCCATTCCTTCTAGCCTCAAAATGAGAAATTATTGAATGTTGCTGTATTTTATACATAACTTCACATTTTAGCAACATTGTCCTTTCAGACTATCCACCAATTCATCTACATAATTCAAAATTAAAAGGTAGTTTTTTTAGAAGCTATGGAAATATTGGTATATATTGGAAAAACCTTAATAGAGTTGAGGATTAAAGATAATTATTAGCAAAGATGCAGTATAGCTTATTTAGAGTTTGTTACTTAAAAAGTCAGTGATTTCTCAGACACGTTTAAAAACCATTTCACAGCCTTATTTGTTAAGCATTTTAACTTTTTTCTTCAATCTGTTCATCTCCAAGTGGCTTTTGTACAGTTTAAGTGCTGACTGACAGATGCAAGGGTAGAAACTCGAGTCCAGGAATTCTGTTTTAGGCTTTTCTGTGTCTTTCTTAGAAGCATAACTAAGTGTTTACTTCTTCCAGGCAGGAGCTAACATGATTGTGTCTGGCAGTGCCATTATGAGGAGTGAAGACCCGAGATCTGTGATCAACCTGTTAAGAAATGTTTGCTCAGAAGCTGCTCAGAAACGTTCTCTTGATCGATGAAAGCACAAGGAGTCCAGTGTCTCTGCTCATGAAATGCTTTTACTGGAGAACAAGAATATTGACTACCAACTCATATCACAACAGTGCTGCTTTTCTGAGCAATTCATTCCAGTGACTAACATCTGTTGTGCAGAATGTCCCAAGAGGTTAGAAATTTAGTGAAGGGATTTAAAGATTAGTGGGGTGAAATGCCATTTTTACTGGGAGACTTGATTTTTATAAAGAGTAAAAATACGGTTGTATTAAGGTTATAAATAGAAATGTGTCTTAATGCCTAAGGAAGGCACAATAGCTACTATGAAAAATGTTTTTCTCCACTTCTAAAAAGAAATTTCTATTGTTTCTTGGCTGTTTTCAAAAAGCAAAGTAAGTTCTAATGTCTTTCCTGTTCCTTGTCATTTTTGGTTTGTCTCTATGCGTTATCAGTAGAATAGAAGTTAGGGAAAATCTATGGCTGGGATAGCATACCGTATTCTTCTTGCTTCTAAAACATCTATTTTTTCACTTTGCACCTTATATATGATATAAGAAAACCATGTCTGAAGCCCAGGAGTTTTGGGTCTGTTGTAAAATACATAGATTTTATCAGGTGTTCTGTTAGCTTTGCTGCAAGGGCAGATGATTCATTGATTTGCCCACCATCTCCCCTTAATCACACCGACCGTTTGTAAGGATGTGAGGTAATGTGCTAGTTCTGAGCAGAAAGGGAAAAAAAAGCCTCTTTTTGGAAGTAAGATTGAATTTACTCTTCCCCTTTCCAAATTTCACTTAGCAAATCAAATCAACCAACATCTTTGAGCTTCTATTAACTGATTTATACATTGAATTTAGTTATAATAACTGCAGGGTTGTGTTGAGGATGAAAAAAGATACTCTTACATATGTAAAGCTTCCACCATTATTCCTAGAACTGGCATAGAATTGAGGATGCTCGGTACAAAGTAGCTATCATTATAAAGTTTATGTTTTGTAGGTAATAAAGTACTTTGCTAATCTCATTAAATCTTTGAATCACTCCTGTGAGTGGGCAGACAGGTATCTTTGTCCCCGTTTTTTAAAAATGAAGACACTGAAGCTCAGCAATAGGCTACAAGCACAGAAAAGACTCAGTAGGGCACAGGATTTCTGGTCTGTACTCTTTTTACAACTGGAGGCCTTGGGAGGTGGATTAGGCAAAGGAAGCTTCTTAACATTGTCTTATTTCCAGTCTAACTTGACCCTGTAGCAGAACCAGATTGCTGAGGATATCCCAGAACTATGGATTTTGACCCTAAAGGATATGTATTTTATTAATCCAAGAAAGACCAGGTAGGCTAAGAGATGGCAAGGTACAGAATCATTCCATAAACTAAATATTTATAATTGTGTCCCAAATCATATTTTGACAACAAATATGTCAGTCACTTAATTATTGCAAATACTCTTGCTATGTAATACATATGGCAAGAAATAACAGGACCAGTGTCATTGAACTTCTTTAGACTACTGTGAATTTTAAGAAAAAAGTAATTGAAAATAAGAACATGTATGGAATAGAGTTTGCTTGGTTTTATTCTACATTACAAGGTAAAAATGTGTTTCTTAACATGTATTTTGGCTTAGGAGGAAAGTTTTGTGCCATGTATAGGTGGCGTTTTATCAAATCAGACAACACAAGACATATAGAAATAACTTTAATTAAAAAACTTACATAGAAGATTATAATAATGAGACATGACAGAAAGATTTGAGTTTACGTGCCTGGGACAACTTGGGTTTGTCTGGCTTTTGTTTTCTTAAAAAAAATAATAAATGTACAGTAAAACTACAAGCAAAAATTTGTCAGTATTGAATTTTTTTCTTCTTTAAAGGGACTAGCATAATTTCTAGTCCCTAACAAAACAGTGTCAAATCCCCCAAGTCTGGGCCAGGATTGTCAAGTTATATGGGTACTACAACTTGAATAACCTTTTTTACATGAGAAAAAAACAATTCATATAAATTGTTCTCAACTTTTATATAGAAAAAAATGATGTAATATTTTCAAAAGGAATTTTCCTTAATGTACACTTCAGTATCCAGTATTGGTAATACTGAAGCATTATCCTTTGGATAGTTTTAATTCCACTCTAGAATACAAGTAAGAATAGATGCTTATTTGAATAGAGTAATAAAGAATGACCAAATTAACTAGAAATACATTAATATTTTTATACTGGCAGAACTTTCCTGTGTTGCTTATTTTGAGTTTTAAAGGAGGTAATAGTTTTAAAAACACCAATATTTAACTCTACTTTGCTTGTCCTATTCTGTTAGGGGTGCATAGAAAGTGACTTGTGTTTAGTTCAACAGATATCACTGATTTCAAATAAAATAATATTGTGTTACCTGGTATAGACATTTCCATAAGTAACTTCTATTACTTAAACATGTTTTTTAAAATCCCTCTTCGTAGCCAAGACTTTCAGGTGTTCACTATCATTGGAAACCTGTGATGCTTTATTTATACTGCAGCTTATTTCATGGGGTAATTCATACATGTATTTTGGAGTGGTATCTGCCAGTGCATATGTGTGTGTATATATTTATACTCTGTACACACATTTGTATATTCCAGTACCATGTGTATAGAAAAAAGAAGACCTGTCATTTGCTGCACAGGTATGTGTGTGTTTCTATATATGTATGTGTGGGTGTGAAATCTTTTAAAAATTCAGCCAGTAATGTGATTTGACACCAAATTGCAGCAGTTAATTTTTTGGTGCTTATGATCTGTATCATAAACACGAATGACTAGCCACTTGTCTGTAAGTGAAAAGCTAGTTAGATACTCCTGTGGTTCAAGAAGGAAAGAGAGACATACCTTGCCTGTTGCATAGAGAGCATAAAAGATTACTATATGCAGTATATGCTCTTACTCTGGAATTGTGACTGGAGGGGCTTATTTTTTCTCCTGTTTTCCATTCAGTTCCATCATTTTTTTAACCTGTTCCTTGTCACCTATTTTTTTTTTAACATGAGTAAGTCCTACAGCATAGGTTTTGTATTCTTCCATTCCGTCTGCCTGCCTTTTGGGATTTTGGCCGTTCTCTGGTGCGCTGGTACAGAAGACTTCACCACTGAAAGCGAGGCTTGAACTTTCAATCTGATCATTTTTTTTATCTTGGCATAATAAGGCTTCTGTGTCTTCATCCTTCAGCGGAAAAGCCCGTCGTTCCCACCACAAAGACTGAAAGAGAAAACATGTTCAGTTAAGTTTCAACTAATTGTTTTGTTTAAAATTAATGTTAATTTTGTGATAACTATTGTGGTGTTCTTTAGCACATAAATGTACAAATTTTCATTTGAATTTAAGTAACAACTCAAAATGGAACATACTGCGAATTGTTAGGGACCTTGGGGAATTGTTCCCTTTGCCTCTTCCTTGAAGAGGAAACGCTGCCTTGGGGCACTGGTCTTCATTTTCAGCCTAGGGCGCTTTGGGAAAGGCCCTTTGATCTCCTTCTATACTTCACTATCTGCATTGGCATCCCATAATTACAGACAACTTGCCTGTTAATTTCTATAGACTCCATTCTAGATATGGTTCTTCTTTTCCAACACCTACGTATGAATAAAGGTGGGAGAACTTTATGCAGTGTTAGAAAACAGTCTCCTTGAGGTTAGACCTCGATCTGTGGGGATGGGGAGACAAAAGAGAAATAGTGGCTAATGTTCACTCTGTGCTAGGTGTGTTCTCTTTACTCAGATTTGTTTTGTAATGAAAGTTTGATAGAATCCCTATTTCCTAACAGAATAATGAGTAGGTGAGATTAGGTATTGATATCCTACATAATAAAAGGCTAATATGCAAATCGACTGAACAGTGGAACAACTGGTCGCTATGACGTACACTGACCACCAGGGGGCAAGACGCTCAATGCAGGAGCTGCCCCCTCGTGGTCAGTGTGCTCCAACAGGGGAGAATCGCTCAACCAGAAGCTAGGCTCATGGCTGGTGAGCGCAGTGGCGGGAGCCTCTCCCACATCCAGGTTCCTGGAGCGGGCCTAAGCCATCAGTCGGACATTCCCTGAGATTTCCTGGAAGCAAGAGGGCACAGGACACCCCCGTACCTCCCCCCACCCCCAGTGCATGAATTTTATACACGGGGCCTCTAGTGTTCCATAAAAAAGATAAGTGTTCATAGTAACGGAACTAGATTGTTGGAGTACAGATCCTCTTATTTGTAGCCAGCATTCTATACCGGATTATCATACTGAATTTGTTATGGAGTGAATGCTTAATTTGCAACCAGCAGTTTTTACAAACAGGTTTTAAAAAGGATAAAAGGCAACTGAAAGGTTCCACTTACCTTGGTTTCCTGGCTTTCATTTACTGAAGGTGAGCCATGTGCACTCAGATCCTGACTCTGCGGACTTTCGGCAGCACCTTGCTGATCACTACTAAAGTCATTAGGGTATTCTTTCAAAAGTAAGTCCTGTCCTTCAACATTTTTACTGTAAGCTCTAGCAAGAAAATTAAGCAAATATTTAATTATTTTTTGAATAAACATGAACAACCCAAGGTGTTACTAAGTCAATTTAACTAGGTAGCTGTTCTTTTAAATATTTCTGCCCCCAAAGTAAAATAAATCCTAATATTTTTAGGACTTATTCCCCCTTCCCTCAAAGTCATGTTCAAAGTATTTTAGACTATTTACTCTTAGACTAGACAGGATTTTATTTTTTTTAGACTTTCTTTTTTAAGAAAACATTCTTTTGAAGTGGTTATATTAAAATAGAATACCCAATTCTAATACCTAGTGTTACAATACATTGAAATAACCTCCTTTATCTGGGAAGAATTATCACATTATTTGCTCAGTTAAATCTATCCCTGAGGCTAACTGTGAGCATTAGACTGGAGTGAAATACAGAAACTCATTTTATCACTATGTATGAGCCCAAATATATTTTGAGTGTAAGCTCAGTATATGCAGTGTTTCCCTTCTAGTGCACAAATAGCTAAGGGTATATGGTATCTTTTCTTTTTAGTGACCTTCCTCATTATTCATACAGAATTTTTGTGGATTCCACATGGATGCTATGGTTTTGGGTTTTAAATGTATAACATCTACCTGCTGTTTCTTCTGTGCCACTTGCTTTGTTCCCATAGCGACCATCTGGCTTGCTCTCTCGCTTCATATTTTTTGTGTCTTAGGGAGAAGACTTCATCAGAAAGATCTTCTATCTGGAATTAGAAATAAAAAGTTTGGCTTTTATCAGAAACATTTTGAAATATACGACCAGGTGTCAATTCCTCATGAGTCAGGAAAACAATAGAAAGTAAACTTTAAAATAAATGCGATCTAAGTCAAGAGAACAAATGTTAGGAGATGAGCTTCAAATTCCTAAAAAGAGAGAGTTAAAAACATTTTTAAACTTTTTTTACTATTGGGTCACATTTGAACACTTAATGTAGATTACAAATAGGTTCATAGGGCTTTCGTTTTACATAAAATATTCTCAATACTCTATTCAAAAGTTTGTACTGACTGCACAATATGGAGTACACTGTTCTAGAAACATGTTATTATCACAGAAAAGTAAAACTGATTGAGATAAATGAGAATTAATTTAATGACTTACCTGGAGTTTTAAGACTTTGGTTATAAAGAATATGAGTGTCCTGGCTAGGATCATACTGAACTAGGGAAGAGTTCATGAAAGGTGAGAAGGGCATGAAAAAGTAAATTTTGGTAGTTGAAAAACACGATCGGTGGTCATACGAACATTGTTACAGAAACAATGTCTTTTACATAATATACTGTTTCTGTATCACTTTCTAATTTTCTTTGGTTAAATATTATGTTTTGTAATGTTTTACCCATATAGATCCATAATCCCTTTCCTGCAATTCAAAAAAATCTGAAAAGCAACAAAACATCCCCAAGTTTTCATAATTCATTTGGTGACACAGACTGATCTCATGGTGTGAAGCTATTCTCCTTCCTTATAAATACTTCATTATAGGAACATTAATATTTGATTGTGAGAACTGTCCTAGACTGCTTGCATGTATTATATGATGTATGCACTACATTATTTTTCTAAAGTCCAAAATTTTCCAAATTCCAACGAATTTGTTCCAAGACTTTGAATATGGTGGGCCTGAATATTAAGATTAAATCTCCTCGTGCAGGAAAATATGACTTAATACAGGAAATGAATGTAGAGATTCACATAAATTCAATATTTTAACAACTCATGGAGGCAAATGGTATATTTTCTATTTGTATATGAACATTTTATAATCAAAATACCCTTTTTTTAAGAATGATGATTATTTTTATTTTCTTAAATATATTTTATTGATTTTTTACAGAGAGGAAGGGAGAGGGATAGAGTTAGAAACATCGATCAGCTGCCTCCTGCACACTCCCTACTGGGGATGTGCGCGCAACCAAAGTACATGCCCTTGACCAGAATCGAACCTGGGACCCTTGAGTCCGCAGGCTGACGCTCGATCCACTGAGCCAAACCGGTTAGGGCTATAATCAAAATATCCTTAATGAAGAACTTAGTTTTCATAAATAGAAAGAAAAAAATAAGCCTCAAATTAAACAGACTTCATAATATATAAAGTATAGTTATTCTATCAGTGAAAGGAAACTTACCTCTTCATCTACATTATATTCATCCAAAGGCTGAAGAACAACCATCCTCCAGCTGTAGAAGATACAAATCAATATCAAACAGCTCTATGTCAGTAGTTATCGATAAACTGGCTGAGGGGAAACACACACACACAAAACACCACCACCCTGATCTGTGGGTATTTGCCAATTCTTTGGGTGAAGACTTCCATCCTGGCCTCCTTTGAGTTTAATAACTGCATCACAAAATTCCTCAATATTAAACAACCAGCTCAACCATCAGTTCTAGCCTATCACATAAATTGAAAATCGTTGCTATAGAACAACATAACCACAAATAATAAACATCTCTTATGTAGAATATATCAAAATTCTCTGTAGTAATTCTCATCATACCTCAAAATAATTAAGAGAATTACAAATGAGCTGGAATAGAGAAAAGTGGGAATTATGGGAGTTGTCACCAGCTCATGCCCCTGTTTCTATCTCCTCCTGGTGCCAGATTCATATTCTTAAGAAACTGCTTTCATCATTGCTAAAAAAAAAAAATGGTCTCACTTGGCTGTCAGTAGGAAGCAGGTCTGTGTATTGCATTCAAGGACCTCCACAATCTGGTTCTAAGTTCTTTTCTAACATTAATTCCCTTTATGGCCTACACAAAGCCTCAGTCTTCTGGCTGAGCCTTGCACAGGTGTCCGTATGCCTTTGTTGGTGTCTCCCTATGTGAATAGGTCCACCTCCTCCATGATGTCTTCCCAGCCATCTTTCTGTTTAATATGTTTATTGCTGACTTGGCACTACATCAACATCTTAGTTTTATTGTCACAGGTGTTACTGGCTTACAGTGTGAATAACCCATGCAAAGGTTACTTGCTTCTTTGAACTCATTTTGCAACCCTGTGTAAACCTCCATTTTAAAGAGCAATTATTAAATTATTTACATTCCTAAAGTACCTTTTAGTGCCATATACATAATAGATAACTAAATACTGAATGGGGAAAAAAAGAGTTTCATAGTAAATAAGTCTTAGGAATTCCCAATTCTTAATAGAAACTGAGAAGTAAACCTGTAATACCACATGGCACTTTTTTTCAGCATAAGTAATGTAAAATTTTCCCCATTTTCCCTCTATGGTTATACAAGTGGGAGGAAGGGGGAAAGCAGCATCTTCCTTTTATTAAAATTTTAACTTCACTCTGAAAATTTAAGTTTATTCAAGAAAAGGAAGGAAGAAAGAAAATAAAAGGATGTATTACATACCTTGGAGTTAGTATTTCCTTATATTGGAGTTTCTCTAACTTAGCTGGGGCCACTAATGACATGGGAATCACAATATTATCTATGTCATAAGAACTCTCACTTCTCAGTCTCCGTCGTGCAGTATTCTGCAGCAAAATAGGATTACAGTAGTTTTATAGCAGTATATACCTGTATATTAAGTTTTATAAATACATCATTAAAAATCTGACTATAAAATGTTGAAAAGGCAAGAAAACATACTTGTCTTCTATAACCCAGACAATCTTTATATTTTTTGGCGGGTATGCAGTATACATTTGTGTGTGCACATATCACAAACCTATGTTTATGACCATAACAATTAGAGATGCCCTAAAATGCAGAACTCTTATCGTGAAAGATTACCATGAAGCACCTTAAATGTCAATGAAATGGTCACTTTACAAACTTTTAGAGGAAGGGAGAGGGAGGGAGATATAGAAACATCAATAATGAGAGAGAATCATCAATTATGATTGGCTGCTTCCTGCACTCCCTCCACTGGGGATTGAGCCCTGAAAGCCCAGCATGTGTCTTGACCAGGAATCTAACCATGATCTCCTGGTTCATAGTTCAATGCTCAACCACTGAGCGACACAGGCCGGGCAACAAACTCACTTTTTATTGTGAAAGACTGGAATATGAAATATTTCTATGAAATACTTGGTGAGTCATTTAGTAAAGATCATTATTACAATCTTCATTTATGTATTCCTTGTCCCCAAGTTTAGCACTCTTTTTCTAAACCCATCCCCCCTTTTTGATTAAAAAAAAGGTTTTTATTGATTTTAGAGAGAAATATCCATCGGTTGCCTCCTACACACCCTTTACTGGGGATTAAGCCCGCAACCCATGGATGCGTCCTAACTGGCCACCTCTGGGTGCATGGGCTGAACCAACTGAGCAACACCAGCCAGGACCCTAAACCCACCTTTTGACTTGCACTCTGATCAGATAAACAGCAAAGTAACATACGTGCTGGATTCTTACTAGTAAGATTATATTGATCTTCATGTTAAGGAGTAGAGATGCTTATGATAAAGTTTGTTTCTAACAAAAGCCATAACCAAGGATTAATGAACAATTGGTTCCCTACTAAAAAAGTTTAATCATATTTATTGTTTCCTGATAATATAGTTCTAAATATGCTTATATGCGCTAGTCAATAAGGCCATTAATAAATATTTTTCTTCAAATCAGCCAGTTTTAAAATTCTATAAAGCAGTTTTAGAGTTCAGTGTACAAAAAACCTACATGTGTTGAATTTTGGGTTCTTGATATAACGTTGACATTAGCAACAGCAGTAAAATTGCTGTGGGATCCTGGTTCTGCGCGTTGAAAAGCAAATTCTTCAAATTGAGTTCTTTCTCCTGCCGTGGGAAAAAGTCATTGAGAATGTCAAACATTAACGTGACTTATATTCCTAGTCAGGTAACATGTAATTTCTTTTCTGTTTATTGGTTTTCTTTTTATTATTTTTTAAAATCCTATAGAAAACAAAAAAAGAATGGAAAAAATTTTACCCACAATTCTAGTATTTTCATTTTCTGCCACAGTCCTGATTATTTTCATTTGCTGGGGTAATGACAGTTTTATACATTTTTCTACTTTTTGGAAGATTTCCTTAGCTTGATCTTCTGACCATTAATTTTTGAAAAGAGTTCTGTGTTCAAAATACTAATTTGTAAAAGTTCTTTCTCTCTTTTTTTTTTATAGCATCCAGTTTTTATTTTATGAAATTTTTCTTAGGATAAATTTACTTCTTTTTTTTTGTATTTTCTGTGTCTCACAATCCTGTTTCCCATTTGTTTTGGTTCCCTATTTGTGAGTATATATATATAATTTATTCACCTACATACTGCCTTTATTTTACTTTAGTATGGATCTCAAAAAATATTTTCCTATGTAATGTAAAATCTGATACCCAGTCCATATTTACATTTTCCCACTTGTTAAAAAATGTCCTTTATGTAGTTTCTTCAAATCACTATCCACATTGAAATTAGTACTAAAGACTCAAGACCAGGTGTCCTGCACTTTAACAGAGTTATCTACTTCTTAGTAATATTACATTATACTTCTTATATCCCTGTGTTTCCATCAATCCACGTGAAACATTTTATATCTGGTAATTTGTATTTTATAATATATCTATTTACGAGATAAAAGTTTTCCTGTGTTTAAGTACACATGTCTGAACATTCCTCAAAGGCTAAGTTATTTGGTCATCTAAAGATCGAGGCACTAAAAAACATGATGAAATCTCTGGTCAAGGATGAGTTTAATTTTGTGCTACACTAGATCAGGTAGTGATTGTCATGTAGTGACTTGGTCCATTTTGGTGGGATTTCTAGAGACAGTGAAGAATGTGCTAAATCCTTCATGTTTGATTAAAATCCAGTACATCTTGGATATAATTTGTTTCTAATTTATTGGTCATACTGACATTACATCTGGGGAATACGAATGTATATACAGGTGAGGCAAAAGGTTTACAATTCTTCATACGGAAAATAATTCAAGGATAAACTTTCACATACAACTGTAAACCTACGTATGCCTCACCCTGTGGTGGTATATCCACTGGAACAGTGAACAAAACCTGAAAGTATATAATTTGCTAGTATATATCTTTGCAGTTAACTTTTACTTTTTATCATTAATTTGCAATAGCTGTGGGCACTATCTTATCTAAAATCCCCAACATAAACCTCACTTTGTATTTACTAGAAGGATCCTACTTTTATGATATTCCTATGGTCATCTTGGAATTAATTATAAGTTACTAGAGGGAATTAAACTAGGTGGTTGAGTTACATTAAATGAATTTCATCTAATTTCTCAAAATTTTGAGGAAGCTTCAGTGAATTGACACCACCGTAGGTACCAGAAATGGTGATAAATTTCTATGTCAGCCTTTTACTGGCATAATTTTAATCCAGAACACAACTGAGACTAAGTCATGTCCAGAATGATAGTTAATAGATAGCTCTAGACAGGGAAGGAAAGAAATCCTTACTTGGCTATAAAGTGGATGGATGCACAGTCCACAATTTTTAGTTGATACATTAATGTGCTGTTTAATGTTCATAGGACCATGGATGTTTTATATAATTCATGGCTACTGGATTATAAACTCCCATGAAGCAGGGGTTTTTTGGAGATCAGAATTTATTTTCAGTTTTTAGTACTAACCTCATTTTAACCTACCTAATGCTGTTTCACTCAAGTGTCTTTTCTTTCTCCCCTGTAACAGCTGTGCAGAAGATTCTGATCTTATTTGAGGCTTGCATGTAGGAGAATATCCATTTCTCCATTGACTCAGAGAAGAATTATATACTAAAACAAATAGAAAGAAAATGTGCAATTTTAGTTCCTTAACACAGACAATGAACATGTTAGTGTTTCTACTTATGACATTGCAGAATATTAATAAACCGATTAAATTTGCATATAATAAATACTTAGATACCAAGATATAATACTCATAAACTGAAAATACTAAATATGATTCCTCAACATCTTCAGGAATTATCCAATTTCTTATAGTTGCTCCATTATTTGAAGGGGATAAAAATGAAAGTGATCTGTTAGCAAAGTCTTCTAAAGTACACAATGTTATAGAGAAGATTGGTTCAATCTGTAAATATTGGTTAAATATAAACTCTATTTTTAAGTTTCTGCTTACCCTTAAATCTGGAAATAATTCAGGACTCAGTAAGATTTTACAGAATCACAATAGCCTGGGACCTCTTAAGAACATGAACAGATTTCATCAACCTTACAGTGCCTACCATCATTCTTTTCATTTTTTAAAAAGTGATGCATTTTCTAAATCTTTAAGTCAATATCTCTGTGCCTCGGCTGCCTTATCTGTCAAATAGGGATACTACGCATTAGAGGAATATCTGACATGATACGTATTGAGTAAATGTTAACTTCTTCAAGATTATTGTCTGTCTGAACGCCATATTTCCAGTACTAGATTGATCAAATTGGTTGCTTTTCTTGAAGGATTTGTAAATGTGTAAATAAATGGAAAAAGGAGTATGTGGGCTAAAGTACCAAATTCTCATCAATATTGAAAAAAAGCATGGCCTATCAACAGTAATGGATTCTTGACTTCAAGATGGCAAAGCACTCTAAAAATGCAGTCAGTCATCTCAGAGATGCAAATTGAAACAATCAACTTACACCTGTCAGAATGGCTATCAACAAACGACAAGTGCTGGCAAGGATGTGGAGAAAAGAGAACCCTAGTACATTGCTGGTGGGCAAAACAGTACGGAATTTCCTCAAAAAATTAAATATGGAACTCCCATTTGACCCAGTGATCCCCTTTCTAGAAATATATCCTAAGAAACCTGAAACACCAATCAGAAAGAATATATGCATCCTATGTTCATAGCACAATTTACAATAGCTAAGGTTTGGAAACAGCCCAAGTGCCCATCAGCAGGTGAGTGGATAAAGAAAAAAAGAAAAATTGGTAACGTTTATTACACAATGGAATCCTATGCAGGGGTAAAGTTACATTTAACATTTGCAACAGCATGGATGGACCTGGAGAGTATTATGCTAAGAGAAATCTCACGTGGAATCTAATGAACAAAATAAACTGATGAACAAAATAGATCCAGAGACATAGAACCATGAACAGACCAATGAATTTCATAGGAAAGATGGGGGTGAAGGGGGAGATATTAACTGGGGAACTTTTCCTATATGCATACAAAGGCTTGGGAGGAGTGGGTATGGAGAGGAGGGAATGAGGGGGGGGCAGACATCTGTAATATTCTCAAGAAATTTTTTAAAAACGAAAATGATAGACAAAGTTTTTATAGATATGCACATATATATCCATACTAGCAAGCAAAAGGGAATGTGTCAGTGTGCAGAATTTGTGAGAAATCTCTGAAGGGCTAATACCACATGAAATTTTACTGAAGAGCAAACTCCTTACAAAAGCACATGCAAAGTTTTGCTACAAAAATGTGATCAACATCAAAGGTGTTCTAGACCTGTAGGAAAGGGAAACAGCAGGACAATTATCTGGAGCAACTAATATGATCTCAACACCTCAGCAAGGCCGATGAGAGATTATCTTACTAGATAAAATCTGAGAGCCTTGAGCAGAGAAATGGATAGATAAGGCAATGTCTATGTTCTCCACTTTAAAACTGCCCATCTTTGCCTCTGAAAAATTGTATAGAGCACTAATTTCTACCCTTTCCACAAAAAGCACTGCATAAATAGGCAGAACAGTCTTAATGGTGATAGCCAATTTAAGAATGAGAACACAAGACCAACAGTCTGAATACCAACACAATACAAAGAGGCACAAACAACAAATGGAAGAACTATCTCGACTAGTTTACAGAGTGTAGATTAACAAGTCTTCAAAATTCTAACATTGCCCAAAGAAACATGTAGAAAGCCTCTAGAGAGACCTTAGAAATGGAAAATAAAACTTTCAAATTTTAAAAAAATCACTAATTGGGCTGAAGAACAGAATAGACACAGCTGAAAATCAAAGTCAGTAGGTTGGAAGAGGAATTCCACAACTCGAATATGGTGATGGAAAATAAGAGAAACCAAGATGGGATAACAGGACAGAAAGAATGAATGGGGAGCTATATTTGAAGACATGGTAACCAAAAAATTATCCACAATCAATTATATTAACCCTGGATTGCAAGAAATTGAGTGTCAAATCAAATGGGAAAAACACATGCCCATAAATCATATAGCACATCACAGTGAAGATACTCTAAAAGTTACCAGAAAAGGAATACGATTTCTGCAAAGAAATGAGGATCAGATGGACATAAAGCAAAACTAGATGCACAAAAACTGACTTTAAAGAGTTCAAGGAAAATGTTAAAATTCCTAGATGACCTCCAATATCCCCCTTTTTTAAAAAATGGGGCAGGATAGGTATTTATTATGGGAGAAAACAGGTACCAACAGGCAGCAGGACAGGGGGCATTGTGATAAGTGTGGGAGGCAGAGCCTGGGAGTAAGGAGCCATCTTCTGGATCAGGAGATCACATGGACACTAGGCCACAGGAAACCATAGAAAACAAAGAAATAAACACCACAGGTAGAACACATTTGCTTAATAAGGAGTGAAGGGATTACAAAGTCAAAGTTAACTTTGACCAGCTGGAAAGTTAAACTTCTGAACAATAAAAACAATGGAAACACCAGACTAGCCAGTGTCTGTGCACCACCACAGGCCCAAGACCTACCAGCTGTGTGTGAGCCACCAGGTATGTGGGCACATATGCACTTTCAAGGGGGATGTATGGGGGATGCCAATATACTGAGTGCTTAAGCTCACCAGGAAACAAACATACACCAAGATGCGTGGGCATTAAAAACAGAGCCAGGATGTCATATAGGTAAGGTTGCCTCCAAGATTTCTTACCACCCAAAAAAAGAAGGCAGAGGAAGATGTTAAATAGAAAACTAAACTGTTAGGCATAATTCTAAACTCATTTCTAAAAAGGTGTAAGTACAATTGTGAAAGTTAGGTTTTAAAATGCATATGTACCTGGCATGTCTAGGAATTCCAATAGTGCCAACTATTGTTTTAATATAAATATTTTTGGAGTATTTTAAAACAAATTTCAGACAATTCATCTCTTTTTTTCTAAAAGCAGTTCACCCTCCTTGTTTTCTAAAAGCACATCAAACATTCTGAAGAAAACTTATCTTCACCAACATGATGCTTTTTATTGAATTTTACTCAAGTTTTCTTTACATTTACCATTTTAGCGTCTTGTAAGGTTGCAATGAACTCTTGAAACAGTAGGCAATACATGACAATTCAGAGCCTAACTCTACATCTGTTCTATTTATAATAACCATCCCAGCCTTTGGGTTCTTGCTCTCCCAAATCCTCTCCTACTAGATTCCATCCAAAAACACAACTTGATCCAGTATCTCCTATATCCTGCCTTCCCTTTTCATTCATTCAGTCAATAACTTCATAGAGATCCAATTACATGCCAGACAGTGTGTTATGCTATGAGAACACAATGGTGAGCAAAACCCAGCATGGTCCCTGTCCATGATGTAGTTTATAGGCATTATCTCCAAAACTGCAACTGGGAGATGGTATTATTGAGAGAAGTTAAGAGTAAAGAGAACTCTAGGAAAGGCTTCCTGAGATAAAGTGATAGATTTCAAATATGAACACAAATAGCTGATGGCAAGGGGAAGAAAGAATGGTATGTGTGAAGGCAAAAAGGAGTAGGACAATTTGGCAAGAACAATAGCAGTAGTGTAGAGTAAGGAAGCATGCTGAAAATGAACTAAGAACAAGGAGCCAGTCTATGTAGGTAGGGCTTCTCTATTAAGAATATTCCATCAGATATTTTAAGGGAATGGAGTTGGAGAGAGAGCAGGTGTGACATTAGGTTTGCATTCTGAAAAGATCACAGTACAGAAATTGCAAGGAAATAAAAAATCAAATAGGCTATTTTCAATGGTATAGACGAGTTATTAAGTTGGACTGCGAGAGTGGTAGAGATGAAGAGTAGCAGATTTGAAACAGATCCGTAAGATTGCACTGAAAATGGGTTTAGATATGGGAATGTGGTGGGTAGGAAGGCTGAGCCCTAGGTTTCTGGCTTGTGTGGTTGTGCCATTGTTCCTCTCATCTGTCCACTCAGAAAGTAACTAACTTTAATTTGACATAATTTCAGATTCACAGAAAACTTGGCAATAGTACAAAGAAGTCCAATATACCCTTTACTGAGATTCCCCAAAATGTTAACATTTATCACATTTGCTTTATCTTCCTGAACTCCAATGAAATTAAGTTGCTGACAGGATGTCCCTATATGTCCAAATGTATTTTCCAAAAACAGGCATTCTCTTACATAGTCACACTGATCAAAATCAAGAAATTAATACTGTTAGTTAACTATAAACCATATCCAGATTTCACCAAGTATTCCTATGATATTCTTATAGAAAATTCTGATCACTCTGCATTTAGTTCAGGTCTCAAGTTTTTTTGGATCTGAAACCGTTCCATATTCTTATCTTTCATGACTGAATATTCTGATGTATACAGGCACTTAAATGGGATTTTTCTGTTATTTTCTCACAAATGGCCACTAATCTATTCACTCTTCAACCCACTACAATTTGTCTTTTCCCTACTTCCTTGTTACCTGAAGTCAGCAGTGCTGTCACAGTTGCCAACTATTGTAGACAGCCCAGGATAAATCCAAATTCTGGCAAACACATAAACATCTCTCGACTTACCTTCACACAATTCACCCTACACAAATGCATGAACACATCACACTCTTACATGGCTCCATGACAAGTCACATGTTTTTTTCCATTTTAAAATTTTGTTACTTAATATAGGCTAAAAGCATTTGAATCACCTGGGACCTTGTTAGAAATGCAGAATCTCAGACCCCATTCCAGACTTACTGAATCAGAATCTACATTCTAACGATATCCCCATGTAATCTTCACATTAAAGTTTGAGAAGTAAAGATTTGAGCACTTTCCTTCCTCTAAGTTCCAGTTAAGTAAAGCTATACATCACTATTTTACTGCCTTTCCTCTTGCCTTTTTCCCATCACCCTTAACCTTTCTTCCTCTAGGCAGAGTTATACACTCCTTCTTTTTGGAATATTTTTAGATGTGCCTATCATCTCAATTATTTGTGTCTGCTTTCCCCTATCACATTATAATTTGATTTCCTGATTCACCTTTGATTCTTCAGCACTTAACAGTCTACCTGGCACAAAGGTACTCAATAAATGAATTCTAGTTTTACTTAATTCTCTAGAAATCACTAATAGTAAAAGAAAAATTTATGACTAGCTACTTAAGACACTTATATAGGATGAAACCCAATTACTGCTTAACTATTTGGGTTGGGAGTGGTAGGGGAGGAGAGATTGGAATACAAAGATTCCTTCACTGATTTTCCTAATACAGCATTCAACTCAAATGTCCTATTCTTAGCTCTTAATTTCCAATTATTAACATGTCATTACATTATTGAGACATTAATTCTGTGCCTAACACATTTACACTGCCCGACTTTGTAAAAGTTAAGTAAAAGATTTGCAACATTAGAATAAATCATCCCATCTCACCTAATACCATATAATTTTATTTTTGTATATTTCCTTTCAATCATTTCATATTTCACATGTAATAATTTTTATTTGGATAGATGTGTAATTACATTTTTTATCTGATAACTCACTCTTCATTGTTATTTTTCCAGATGGTAGCCTAACATTCCTCTGATTAGAGACAATATAATTTAATTATTCTCTGGCTGTTAGAGCTTGTTGTCATGATGTTATTTCTATTATGGACATTCTTAAAATAATCATTTCATGCATGCATTTTTAAAAAAGTTTAGTCTTAGGATTAATTCTAAGGAATAGAATTGTATCATGAAAAACAAAAAACAAACAGAACATAACCTGTATTTCCCCATTATTTTTTTATTCTTTGGTTCCTAAGCATAGGCAATTGTTCCTTGTCCCTAGTGCTTTCATTTTTTTCCCTTTAACCTTTACTGTAGAAAATTTTCCAAAAAAAAGGAAAATAGGATAATGAACTATCATTCAGCATCAAAAATTATAAATTAGTAACCAATCTTGTTTCAACTTTCCCCACCATTTTTGCTAAGAGTATTTTAAAGCAAATCCCTGACATATAATGTACACATATGTCAACTTCAATATCTCACAAAGTGTGTGTTTATGTAATAACATGCATTATTACATATGACAAAATTAACAATTCATTAATAGCCAACATCCAGTCCATGTTCAAATTTCTCTGTCTCAAGAACTGTGCTTGTGTTGGGTGTGTGAGTGTGTGGGTATACAGCTGAGTTCAAATCAGGATCTGAAAAGGCCCACATGCTGCATTTGCATGATAAAAAGTAACACTTTTACATGGTTATAACTGTACCATACTTAGAAGTAAAACATTTTTGTCCTTTTACATCACTTAACATTCTTTGATAAATGTTTCCATCCTCATATAAACTTAAGATATTTTTCAAAGCTGTATATTCCACTATGTTAACCATATCCCTATTATGCTCTTCAAGTTGTTTCCAATTTTTTTATTAACAAAATATATTAAGTATTTCATATTTAGGATTAGACTAGGTTCTTGTAAATGGATTTATTGGATCAGAATACAGAGTTAACATTTAGTATTTTATTGTGAGCAAGTATACCAATAGGTTCTTTTTCCCCCCTCCATGGTCTTATTTAAAAAATACGTACTTTAAAGGTCTTGTAATATAATGCACAATACTTCCCAATAGGTTGTGTCAATTCTTAATAGTACCTCAAATATATGAGAGTCCTATTTTAACTACATTCTTACAATAATTGATGTTTATACTGTTTAAATTTACTAATGTAACCAGACAAAGTAGTCTGACACATAAGCAGTCACTGAATACACCTAATGTTTCTAACTCATAAGACAGTTTTTAACATTTAAGTCTTTAATTCACTTGGAATGTATTTTAATGTTTATCCATCTTAAATTTGTTTTAATATGCTGTGTAAGGCAGAGATCTCATTTTATCTTTTCCCAAAAATCATTATTTAATGCCACTAATTATAGAAGAAACTCAGTTGGTTAAAGCATGCACTCTGAGCCAGACTGGTTGGATTTGAATCCTGGTTCTACCACTACTCACCTGTGATCTGGGGAAAGTTAGACATGGAGAAAAATAATGCTTGCTTTACAGGGTTGTACAGATTAAAGCAAACAAATATAAAGCCCTCCAACCAGTACTAACATATAAGAAATCCTTCCTAAGAATTGCTTATTGTTATTATTTATTGACTAAGCCATCCTTTTCACACTGATAGGAAATACCATCATATTGTATAATAAACCCTTTGGTCTGTCTCTATGCCTTTTATATAATTTCCTTGTTCTGGTTTCCATTAGCACCACAATATTTTAATTATTATAGCTTTCTAGAGGCCCGGGGCACGAAAATTTGTGCACTGGGGG
>NW_005366455.1:496786-540552 GCF_000412655.1 Myotis brandtii | reverse complement strand
GGTGCCTGGCCAGTCTGGGTGAGGGGCTGAGGGCCGTTTTCAGACTGGCCTGCGACTGAAGCTCCCAGCCTCTCCTTTTTTTATTTTTTTTATTCTGGGATTTATTTACCTTCTATACTTGAAACTCTGTTGCCTTCACTGGCGTTCCCAGCTCTGAGGCCACGGCCTGCTGCAAGCAGGTATCTGGGGTTTGTTTAGCTTCTATAATTGAAACTTTGTTGCTTTTGGAGCTTAGAGCCAGGCCGCAGCAGGCGGGAAACCTTGGCTTCCTCCATCACTGGAGCAAGCAAGCCTCCTGCTCGCTTCAGCTGCATGGCTGCCAGCCGCCATCTTTGTTGGCAGTTAATTTGCATATCTCGCTGATTAGCCAATGGGAAGCGTAGCGGAGGTACGGTTAATTACCCTTTTTGTCTTTTATTAGATAGGATAATACATTTTGTTATCTAACACCTCCTTATTAATCTTTTAAAATTTTTACTGGCTATTCAATATTTTCTCTCTGAGATAAACTTCAGAAAAACTTTCAAAAGAAGAATACCTCTGTAATTCTGTTTAGAACTACATATAAATTGATTTGGGGGGAAAATGACATCTTAAGTTAAAACTGTCTTGACAGGAATGGGGTATTTCTCTTCATAATAGGAACGTACTCATGTTCCTCAGTAAACTCTTGATGGTTTCCTCAGGAGGTCCTTGTTAAGTTTAATCCTAGAAGTGTTATATTTTCATTGTCAGTGTGTCTAGGATAAAATTCCTTTACATAGCCTGACTCATTATTACTGGTATTTGTAAAAGCTACCAGGTTTTAGAAATTTATTTTAAAATCTACTACCTTCAAAACTTCAATTCCAACAGGCATTCAGTTGGTTCTTGACTTTTTGAAGTAAATGGTTATTTCCCCTGGAAATAAATTTCTTTTAGAAGTAAAACATTTTATATGACTTTTTGATATTGAGATTTTAGCTTTGCAGATACTAAAAACATACTGATTTTTTTTCTGATTACTTGCAAGCATAGACAATCACCCCCATTCAGAGTACTTACAACATTTCATTCTAATTTTCCAAGTTTTATACTTTTATTTATTTAAAATTCTTGAACCAGCTAGAATTTATTCTGATACATGGGGTGAAATGATTGTGCAAAGTTTTTCCCAAAAGACTAACAATACTCTTCAATGAATAGGTCTCCATTTTCTCTTCTCATATAATAAAGTATGAGCTGTTAGGTGGCTTCATGGATCTACTTCCCTAAATGTAAGCCAAATAGAATCTAAACTATTACAGGTTTCTGACATATTTCCGTATGTGGTTGTGCCAGACTTTCTCAATCCTTTTCCAGCAATTCCTTTTCTATTTCCTCATTTATTTTTCCCAATGGGCTTCACAGTTATTTGGTTAAGTTAAACAATTTGTATTAGAACTCCAAGTTACATTGCATTAAACATTTAAACCAACAGGGAGAACTGATATGATATCCTCTTTAATCTTACTATCCAGGAATGCTATTTGTCCATATTTATTTAAATTCCCTTTAATATTTATCAATAATATTTCATAATTTTCTTTCAATAAGTACCACATTTCTTGTTAGGATTACTCCCATGTATTTTCTTGTGTGTATGTGTGTGTCTAATTTGTGAAAAGTAAATATTAAAAATTAAGAATTTATATTTATTCCTTTGTTAAATTTTATTTCCATTGAAAGCAAAAGTAATAAGCATATGAGAGATATAAAAGATATATAGAAAGTACAAGATTTGTAAGTAACATACCAGGGGATGGAGATATGATACAGTCTCCTAGAAATTTATTTTCAGCAAGATCTCCTTTTATTTCAGTCGTTTTCAACAATGTTTCAAAGTGAAAATGAAGAGGCACATCTGGAAAAATAACGTTTTTAAAAAAACTATTTTTAGTGAACATCACTCATACAGGTTCAGTAAAATTGCTTTCTTTCTATGACTAGCACAAAGCCTTAGAAAAATAAGCAAAGGTTTAAAAAGTCACAACTTTCAGAAGTAGCAGAATACTCATTCAAAACAAATTAGTAGTATTGTGGAATTACTGGTTATATGTCTTAAACAAATGCTAATGATGAACAACTAAAATAGGACATAAAATGAACAAAATTATAAATATTCACAGATGAGAACAAATGTATCTGAAAGTCTTTAATAAAACACAGCCAAACCTGACTGATTCTTTTTAAGATCATTCCACTCCACCCCCACAACCTCTGCATTTCATTACTTGAAGGAAAAACCACTATAAATCAGATGCAATCTTTTATGAAGAAGTCAACTTTTACATTACTTAGTTTACTAGTATTATGAATCACAAAATGAATCTTTTACAGAGATTAAAACCTATTGATTCCTTTTATAGATTCATTTTATTTATAGGGTTAGATTTTTCCATAGAAAATATTCAGTTACTCAGAAATTTCGTTATAAAGAGGCTTACCTGATGGCAATGACAGAACAGAATGGAAAGAAGAGTCTAACTCTGATACATGTTCGCTTAATATTTGAGACTTTGAATTGTGTTCACAGCTACTCCAAGTTGAAGCTGACTGCAGGCAAGGCATTTGTGCAGTATTTAAAAATGTTTCTTTTGAAGGCAAAGTCTGCAAGGGGAAAAAAATAATTTAAAGACTTCATTTTTTTTTTTTCTTGAAAACTGAACCAGAGAGAACATAACAGTTATAATCGAGTATCTGAGTAACAGAGGAAGAAGTCCTGGCATAAGTCACCATGGAGAAAGACCTTTATTTGTGTTTGTTTTTTTCCCTGTTTATTGACTTTATTGGGAGAAAGACCTTTAAAATGACGTAGAGTGAGAGAAATTACTTAAGGCCATGAATGTGATGAGATTTGACTAGTCCATTTTCAGTTTTTCAAAATGAAGAAAGAGCATTGTCTATGAAAAATGGGTCTTTCTTCCATCTTATAAAATCTCAGAAATGAGTTTGAGAAACTGGGTGAAAAGAAAATGGTTACAATCCATTTACAGGAAGAATTCTGATGGTGAGCAGGGACTATATTAAGATTAAGAACTGAGTATATGCTTCCTCCTTGCAACCATTACAACTAATGAATGAAACTGGAGTCTCTGCCTTAAATTCTAGTAACAGACAATATTTACACTGGCAAGACAGTGAAGTACTAAGAGTATTTTACATGTTTAAGTAAAATTTATTTAAAATAAAACACTTAAAAAGATATGCGGGAAACATGCAATATGTTACAAGAATTTCAGTTTCTTGAGATAACGAGTTGAGTCCAGGAATCTCAAGAAAACCATGTTACTAAATCAAAAAAGTTATGTTGCTACATTAAGAAATATAGGATGGGGCAAAAATAAGTTTATAGTTTTGAGTATACAAAATAGTTTATTCTTGTATTATTATTTATTATTATATTTCCCATATGAACAACTATAAACATACTTTTGCCCCATCCTGGACATATTTGGGTTAAATCCTGAATTTTAAAATTATTTTTATGGTTATAAAATTACTATATAACCAATGGGGAAAATCTATAAAATAGAGAAAATATTGTAAAAATTAATAAAGGTCACTTGTGTTCCTTTCCTCACTCTTACCTATATTTTTGACAATAACATTAGGGCTCATTTTGTTTTTCAAGTAACTGATATTTAAAATGCTTATAATAACTGAGACCCTTAGATGCTATTTTAAAACATTTTTTATTAGGTTTGAACTTTCTTGAGTTTGAACTTCCTGGCCCACTGACATTTTCTCTTGTGTTCCCACAGCAACTGGGCATATCCTACCATAGCAATCAGCTAGATTTCCCCTGGACCATTAACTCCATGAAAGTGAGACTGTAATATTTAATTTTGTATTCCCAGAACCTGACACCATCCCTGACCTATGGTTGAAACTTGAATGCTGACCAACTGCATTTTATCCTATTTGATTAAAAAATATTTGAAGTGAATAAAACTTCAAATGTGTGTATGTCTGAGACTATTTCATTGGAGAAAATCAGTACCTGTTAATATATGCTAAAATGTATTACATAATGACTTCTGTTTACATTCCATTTGGCCATGACTTAAATCAGATAGTCACACCTACCTGCAAGGGAGGCTAGGAAATGCAATCATTTTTCTGGGTGGTCTAGTACATTGGATACATGTGGATACATGAATAAGAAGGTGAGTCATTTCCAAGAATTATTCTAATTATATAATATGTATAAACTTATGGGAACAGTTGCTGTTTCTAGCCTTACAAGATGCATTTGTACTTTTGATTAATTAAAATTATTTGCTCTTTTATGATGTAGCTTAGAAAGGTATAAGGAACATTTATTTGAAATTACAAAGAAAAAATGTGCTAACCTCCCTTTTTCCATATATGGCTAGAGCATTATAAATAAAAATTAATAAAATCTGAATATTTACCATATAATTAGTTTTCTCTTGAATTTTTTCCAAATCCAGGAAACCCATTAGCCAATTTGAAACTATCCTAAATAATTATGGAGACAAGTGAGGGGCATCTAGGAAAAGGCCTTTTTTTCCCCCTGCAGAGAAAGTGAAGCCCAGGAGGCTGAAAAGGAATAGATGGAGAAATAAGAGAAAAACCAGGAGATTCTCGCCAATAAAAATGCAAATGTCTAGAGGATGTGATCAACAATACCATATGCTGCATAAAATTCAAGTAAAATCCTGAAAAATATCCACTAAATTTTTTAACTTTAACAATGAAACATTTCATATATGCAAAAGAAAATAGGAAAGGCATTAAATAACTTTTAAAAAATCCCTATACTCACCATCCTACTTTAAGAAATAGAACAGTATCAATAACCTTGATGCCTTTTGCCTCTTACACCACCCACACAAGCCTGTAAAAGAGATTGCTACTTTCCTCCTGATAAATGCGCTGTCACCCTGTTCAAAACTCCTGATATTTTGCTGGGCACATTTGCTAAGCTTCCTTGCACCTAAAAATTACTAAATTCTAGCCAGAAGACCATGAAGAGAAGTCACGTGCAGTTCAGGAAGTGATGTCATTCTCCCCTTGCTACTTGTAACAGAGCTGTGGTGGGAGCCACTGTAACCATGTGGAGGAGGGTAATGCTCAAAACATCAAATAGGCAGGAGAGCCTGGCTCCTAGGTAACCACAGGATTAGCATGGCTGTCATGTCTAGAACATTTTCAATCTGTTACAAGACAAAGAAATAAACTTGTATCTTGTTTATGTCACTATGTGGGGTTTTGTCAAATGCAGCTAAACCTGTATCTTTCACTAATACAGTGTGCCTCCTTAATCATATTTTTTTCTTTCCACTTCCAGGAGTAACTGCTATCTTGAATTTTATCACTTCTTTGATTTTCTTTATAGCTTTTCTAAATAAGTCTATGTAATCCTATATAATTTACTACTTAAACCTATGGTTTAAAATGTATATAGACAGAATGTTAATTATATTTTCCTGCTTTATTCCTCAAAATTATGTGTATTCAATTCTCATTCTGTTTATAAATACCTACATTGTTTCTAGTTTTTTTTATTATTATGGAGAACACTAGTGTGAATATCATTATTACAGGGATGGGCAAAAGTAGGTCTACAGTTTATATGTAAATAATACAATAATAAATAAATATTAATTACTTGCATAGCCACAACCATAAGCCTACGTTTGTCCACTCCTGTGTTTGTGTCCTGACACGTGGGTGTAAGAATTTCTTTGGAGTACACTGATAGACATGGAATTACTAGGTTATACAAATACATGAACGCACACAATCAACTTGACTAGATAATTTTTTTTTTACAAAGTAGTTGTAACTGACACTCCAACAGAGCAGATCTTAGTTCCCACTGCTTCAGATTTATGCCAACATAAGTCTTATTTCTGCCAATCTCAGAGCATGCAAATAGTATCTCATGGTTAAAATCTGCATTGCCGTTTACTATTAGAGTTGAGCACCCTTTCAGACCTATAGTTGGCCATTCACTTTTCCTTTGGGGAAATACATGTTTTGATGATTTTTTTTATTGGGATGTCTTTTACTTATTGATTTTTAAGTTCACTTTACACACTCTGGAAAGTTACAAATCATTTTGTGTTCTGTATGTCACTCCCTGGCTGAGCTTCTTTTCACTTTCTTTGTCGTACTTTTTGATCAAGAGACCTTCTTGACTTAAATGTTTCCTTTTATAAATATTGATAACAGTCGTGCCAGGACCATTCAATGAGGGAAAATAGTCTTAACAAATGGTGCTGGGACAACTGGATATTCACAATTAGGAAACAGAAAAATGAAGTTGAACTCTTACCTAACACCATACATAAAAATTAACTCAAAATGAATCAGCGACTTAAGTATAAGAGCTTACAGCCATACATATCTTAGTAGAAAACAGAGGCAAATCTTCACTATCTTGAATTAAGCAATGGAGTCTTAGTTATGACACCAAAAGCACACACACACACACAAAATAATCGACAATTGGACTTCATCAAAATTAAAAACTTGTGCATTAAAAACATCAGAATCTAAAAAGAAAACCTAAAGGAATGGGTTTTTCTACATATCAAGAATATATAAAGAACTCATCTCAATAAAAGGCAAACAACCCAATTAAAAAATAAGCAAAGAAAAAATAAGCAAAGGACTTAAACAGACTTTTCTCCAAACAAGATATACAAATGGCCAACAAGCACATGAAAATATGCTTAGTATCAAGGGTCATTAGGGAAATGCAAATCAAAACCACAATGTGGTACCACATCACACCCACTAGGATGTCTACAAAAATAAAAGCCCAGGAAATAACAAGTGTTGCTAAGGAATAACAAGTGTTATAGAAATTTTGGGAACCTCATACACTGCTGATGGGAATTTAAAATATTTAACTGGTGTGGAAAACAGTTTAGTGATTCCTCAAAAAAGTTAAACAGAATTACCATATGACACCCCAATTCCACTACTCAGTAGTATGTGTGAAATTTGCCCCCATATTTTAACATAAATAGTAACATGAACTGTTCCATGTCTTGGCTTTTTTCCCTAGTAAATGATACATCTTACACACCTTTTCACATTAGTTTGTATAGAGCTCCCTAATTCTTTTTTATAGATTCCAGTGTATGGATGCTCAAATGTATTCAACCAGTTCCTATTGATGAACATTTGGGTTATTTATAGTTTTTGCTTTTACAAGAAATGTTGCAATTATTTTATATCATATATCAATTCACATTTAAAAAGTAACTGAGGTGAAATTCACGTTACATAAAATTAACCACTTTAAAGTTAATCCAGTGACCTTTAGTCAATTTACAATGTTGTGTAACCATCATGTCTATCTAGTTCAAAAAATGTTTTTATCACTCCAAAGTAAAACTCCTTACCCAATAAGCAATTTCTTCCTACTACCTCATATCCCCAGCCCCTGGCAACCACCAATCTCTCATTATGGATTCATCTATTCTGAATATTTCTTATAAATGGAATTATACAATATGTGACCTTCTATGTCTGACCTTTTTCACTTAGCACAATGTCTTTGAGGTTCATCCAGGCTGTAACATGTATTAGTACTTCATTCTTTTATGGCTGAATAATATTCCAATGTATGTATATACCACTATTTGCTTACAAATTAATGATTAACATTTAGACTATTTCCACCTTTTGGTTATTGTGGATAGTGATGTTATGAACATGTGTGTATATGTACTTGTTTGAGTAAGTGTTTTTAAATTTTGGAGGGATATACAGGCATACCTGGGAAATATTGTGGGTTCAGTTCCAGACCACTGCAATAAGGCAAGTATCACAATAAACTGAGTCACACAAGTATTTTTATTTTCCAGTGCATGTAAAAGTTACATTTACACTATACTGTAGTCTACTAAGTATACAATAGCACTATGTCTACAAAAGAAAAAAATGTATATACCTTAATTAAAAAATACTTTATTGCTAAACATGCTAACCATCTTCAGTAAGTCCTATTTTTTAATTTCTTTGCTGTTGGAGGGCCTTACCTTCAATTTGTTAAAAAAATGCAACACCTGTGAAATGAAATAAAGTGCAGCACAAAACAAGGTATGCCTGTAAATGGAATTTATCCATGTTGTTGCATGTTTCTGTATACATTCATACAATTTTATTATATGAATATATTATAAGTTCATATAATTATAGTTATATGAATAATTCAAACTGGATTATTTACAGTTTGAAGCTATTATAAACAGTGCTTCCCTGAACATTAATATACATGTCCTGCTGATACACAAAGTCACACACTGTTCTAGGGCATCATTCTAAAAGCATACTCTTAAACTACAAGTATGTTTATCTTCAACTTTACTAGAAAATACCAAACTATTTACCAACATGCTTGGCAATAACTCTCCCACCAGCACTGTGTTACCACTGCTCTACATCCACACCAATACTTGATATTTTATTTTTAATAATTTTCTAATCTAGTGGGTGTAAGATGGTATCTTGTTCTTTTAATCTTAAGTTTTTCAAATAACCAAGGAGGTGGCCACTTCTTTATATTTGTTGGATGGACACAGTCTTTTTTTTATGAACGTGGCATGTTCAAATCTTTTGCTCATTTTAAACTGGTTGACATTTTTCTGTTTTAGTAATTCTTCATATTATGACTGAGTTCTATGTTGGTTATGTGTGTGGCAAATACCTTTGCCCGTGTAGCTGCTTATGCTTCACTGACTTGAACAGAAATTCTTCATTTTAATGTAGTTAATTTCATAGCTTTATGGTTTATTAAAATATTTTCCTACTTTGAGATCATCATATATTCTGAGGTACCTTTTAAAATGCCTTTTAATGTTTCCTTTTATATTTAATTCTATAATTCACCTCTGGATGAATATTGTACATGGCAAGGGATAGAGATTCTATTGTATTTTTTCCCATATGAATAACCAATTTTACTATCACTATTAAATTAAGAGTATCCTTTCCTGACTGCTCTGTACTACCATCTGTCTTAAACCAAGTGTCCATTATATACTGGGTCTGTATCTGAGCTCTCTAAGCTTTCACTGATTATTCCTCTAGCCCTGCACCAATACCACATTGTCTTACCTCCTATAGCTTTAAAATCTGGTAGAACAAGTCCTCCCAATATATTCCTTGACATTGTCACAACTACATTTAAACTTTTGTATTGCCATATAAAATTTTTAAAGAATTTGTCACATTCCAAAACAAACCAAAAACCCCACTACACAAATACACAAAACCACTTTTTGAGATTTTAATAGGCAATGTATTAAAGCTATGAGTCAATATGAAAAGAATTGACTTCTTGCATTATAGCATTCCCATTTATGAATATATGTACCACTTATCTAGATGTTCTTTAATTCCTCTCAATCAAGTCTTATTTCTGTAACAGATTTGTACACCTCATAATACAAAGTACTTCATAACTTTTGAAAATATTGTTAATTGTATCTTTAAAAATTAATTATACTTTTTTCTGGAAAATAATTTTATAAACTGATTATGAATTCAAATAATTCATGTGTTTATTATCTTGGATTTTCTACAAAATACAACCTAAAAATGACCATTTTGATGCTTCCATTATAAACTATACATCTTTTATTGTTTGTCCAACTGTGCTGGATTTCCTTGCAGTAAATGGTGGAATACAAATGACCACAGTGGGAATCCTGTGTCACTCCCAACCTGAAAGGAAAAGCCTTCAGAGTTCACCATTAAATGTGATGTTTAACATACACTTTTGTAGATACCCTTTAAAAAATCAGATTAACAAAGTTACTTTTCTTTCAATGCAGGAAAAGTAGTTCTTTGAGGGAGGTTCATAGCTATACAGGACTACCTCAGGAAACAAGAAAAATTCCAAATTAAAAAACAATAGCCCTGTCCCAGTGGCTCAGTTAGTAGGAGTGTAGTTCAATACCCAGTCGGAGCACACACAGGAGGCAAACCAATTGATGTTCCTCTCTCTCTTCCTTTCCCTCTCTCTAAAAAATATCAATAAAAAACATATCCCCGGGTGAGGATTAAAAAAAACAACAACAATAGAAAAGATCAATGAAACTAAATTGTTAAATTGACAAACCTTTGGTGAAACTCATCAAGAAAAAGAGAGCCAAAATAAATGAAAGAGAAGTTACAACCAACATCACAGAAATATAATAATTAAAGAAAACTATAATCATATGCCAACAAATTCAAAAATCTAGGAAGAAAAAGATAAATTTCTAGATACATATAACCTTCTAAGACTGAGCCAGGAAAAAAAAAAGAAAACCTAAACAAATTATTAGCAATGAAATTGAAGCAGTAATAAAACTCCCAACAAATAAAAGTCCAGGGCCAGACAGCTTCATAGGTGAATTCTACCGAACACTTAAAGAACACCTTCATAAAATATTTCAAAAAAGACTGAAGACAAAAAAACAAACACTTTCAAACTCATTACCTGAAGCCAGCATTAACCTGATATGAAAACCAGACAAAGACATTATAAAAAAAAATTTACAGGCCAATATCCATAATGAACATATATGTAAAAAATTCTCAATAAAATATTAGCAAGTTGGATTCAGCAATAAAAGAAACATAAGGGTTATATATGTAAATTGGTGTAGCCATTATGTAAAATAGTATGGAGATTCCTCCTAAAATTAAAAATAGAACTGCCATATGATATAGAAATTCCACATCTGGGTATTTATCCAAAGAAAATAAAGACACTAATTCAAAAAGATATATGTACCCCTATGTTCATTGAAAGATTACTTAACAATAGCCAAGACATGGAAACAACCTAAGTGTCCACTAATAGATGAATAAAGAAGGTATAATACATATATATAATGGAATATTACTCAGCCATGAACAAGGATGAAATCTTATGCTCTATGACAGCATAGACTGGCCTAAGAGGGTATTATGCTAAGTAAAGTAAGTCAGACAAAGAAAGACAAATACCATATTATTTCACTTATATGTGAAATCTAAAAAACAACAACAAATGAATAAGTAAAACAAAAACAGACCAATAGATATAGAGAACAAGATGTTATTTGCCAAAGAGGAGGAAGGATGGGGGTGGGGGGGACAAATGTTTTCTTAAGTCAAAGTTCATTCATGCGTTTATTTTCCAAATATTTGAGGAGTTCCTAAAAAATTACTATTTAAAATCAGTAGTTGAATGGTTTCACCCCAGCAAGCTAGACACTCACTTGGGTGTCATTCATATTCCTGGAAGGAAGGGGCTGAGTTCCTCATCCCTGAGTCCCCTACATCCAGTACAGTAGAGGAGTTTGGTGCATATAAGGATGAACAAATTCATACTATACTTGTTGCCAGAGTGGGAGAAAAAAGTTACTTTCAATTCCAGAGTTTTTATCATGAAAAGACAGTATTATCAAATTGTGTTTTCTGTACTATTTAGAGATAATCAATTAATTTATCTTATCTACATACTCACTTTTACCTAAGTAGTAAACTAACTTATTTTTCAATGTTAAACCAATCATGCATCCCTGGTATGAAACCGACTTTGCCAAATTTCATGTGTTGTTGTTTTTTTATATATTGCTGGGTTTAGTTGTTACCATTTTGTTTAGAATTTTGGCATCTGGTAAAGAACAGAGACAACCTAAAAGTTTCCTTTTGAAAAATATCCCTGTTTATATAAAGAGTATGCTAGACTCAATTTCTTTTCTTCAAGTTTGCATAGGATTGAACTATATTTTCCTTGAGATTACTCAGTGGGATTCATTGTTCAATTCAGTTAAGTCATCTGAATCTCAAGTTTTCTTGTGAGAATTTAAATATAGATTCAATTTTTTTAAATGGTTATGAACTATTTAGGTGTTCTATTTTTTTATTATTAACTTTAACAAATGGTTTTAGAAAAATATTAAGCAGTATTCAAACTAGTACTGGCTTAGTTTCCCTCAGACTTTTTTTAAATTTTAGTATTTTTCAAATACAGTTTACATTCAATATTAGTTTCAGGTGTACACTATAGTAATTAGATAATCATATTCTTTACAAAGTGTTCCCTAAGATCTTTAAGACACTAAAAATATATTATTCCTATTTTCTAAGCAACTCCTGCATTGCATATGCAAGTGATCTATAAATCACTGCACTCATTTATGTATTTATAAATTACTTTCTAAGTAACAGAGAAAGTAAATGTCATTTTAACATGTTAATGTTGATGTGACACCTTAGTACAGGAATAGCAAATAATATAGCATGTCTGTTATTAGTCCTTCCTCATTTATGGCAAACATTAATAATTAATCATAGCCCTCCCCCAAACCCAGATACCAACATCTTTCTCAAGCAGAGCTTCAGGTAGCCAACAGCTACTACCAATCAGTTTCAGTAGGTAAGAAGGATGGGGAATATTTGTTATTCTTTCAAATATTTCTCCTTTATACACAATATAAAGGAGCATGGGCTATAAAAAAATAATCAAGGACCACACAAGTTTAAAGCAATGATTTAAGGTTTGTTTATTTAGGTTCTGAAACATGTGTTATACTCATCCACTTCACAATGAGTTTACAGAATTATGAATCAGATGACACTGAGAGCCAGATTTGGCTCATGTTCTACTGCTAGGTAATCCCTAAATAATGTAATTATTAATTACCATTAAGACTTGACTTGGGCATTTTACAAAGTGGACTAACCAATATCATAATTTGCTGTGCCTCTTCGTCCTCTCCTCTTTAAATTTTTTCTTTAATCATATTGAGTCAGTTAAAAAGACTAGTCATTTCTTCTTTGAAATGTTTTTTTTTTTTTTATATATCTGTCCATTTCATTCACTCTTTATAACCTTACATCCGGACTACTGTAGTAGCCTCCTAATTGATCTGTTTTCCATTCTCTTCCCTGAGCATGTTGCCCTATTAAAAGGAACTAAGTCAATCTTTCAAATATATTGATCATATCACCTCCCACACCACAACCATCATTGACTCAATTCCTCAGTGCTCTCATAATCATTGTACCATTATCATCGTTGTTGTCATTCACATTTGATGAGGAGTTATATGCCAGACATTGGGCTAGGTACATTTCTTATTAATATCAACACAACTCTATAAAGTAGACCTATTTTTTCTTATTAATGTGTGATCTTATTAATATCAACACAACCCTATAAGGTAGACCTATTTTTTCTCTTTATTGCTTGATTCAGCTGATGTCTTCAATTGGGGTTACCTAGCCCTCAATACAGACCCCAAGTGAAAGACAGCTTAATGGTGACAAATTCCTCCCATCCCTGTAGTATGTATTCCCCTTTGCTGCAACCACCTTCTATCGGTGGAGTCTATTTCTCCATCCCCTTGAACCTGGGCTGGCCACGTGACGTGCTTTGACCTACACAATGCAGCAGAAATGATGTTACTGAGATCCAGGGCCTAGTCCTTGAGAGACTTGCAGCTTCCTCCTGGCCATCGTGAAGCACTGTCCCAAAGGGCATGTAATAAGGCCATTCTAGCTAGCTATTGCAGGATGAGATGTCACAGGAAGAGAACTAAGTCTCCTCGGCCAACAGCCAACACTACCTGCTGGGAGAGCAGGTGAGGGAACTTCTTCCAGCTCCAGCACACTGTAGCCACATGAAGGCAGCCCTACTTTTATGGATGAGAAAAACAAGGCAGTAAGTGATTTTCACAATACTACACACTATTACGAAGTAGAACTAAGATTTTATCTAAATAATGTGTTTTCCAGAATTCATGCATAAACCACTAAAATGCACTGCCTCCCCATAGAAAATAATTTGTAGGCTCTTTAGGATTTGGTATTTATATATTTACAATTACATAAAACATATTTTCTCAAAGATACAATGTTATAAATGCTATAAATGTAATTCAAGAAGGGACTGAAGAAGCATATTATGGCCAAAGAAACTTTTGTTTAATCTGTAATTGCAAATGAAATTACACTTTAAAGAAAGCTATTAGCCACATTTACACTGTAAGACTTTTATACTAGAATGCTATTCTGGAGAACATGTCCGTATCTTAAATGTGCCTGCCAATGCATTTTCCTAAATCTAAAGATATTACTATTCTGTAGGTAATCAAGTAATATGATACCAAGCATAAAAGAACAGATTCTCTAAGAATAAAGTGTCCTTATAATGAATAGGCTCAAACAGTAAAAGATGTAATTCAGCTATATGCTATAAGAATAAAAAAGCGGTAATCAAGTAATATGATACCAAGCATAAAAGAACAGATTCTCTAAGAATAAAGTGTCCTTATAATGAATAGGCTCAAACAGTAAAAGATGTAATTAGAAAAATGTGCTTAAAGAAAAAAAAGCAAAAAAAAAAAAAAAAACACCTAAAATAGCTTTAGACACAACATGGAGTTTTAACAATTGTTGCTGTGGATTGAGATTTCAGAAGAAACAGTCTGAAACAGTTCACAAAAGATTCAGATCCCATGTTTTACTCAAGCTCATGAAAGAAGTAGAGTTAAGACAGCACTAGCACTGAAAACTGTAATTTATGCTTTATTTAAATAGTGCTATATGTGTCTTTTCATTCCACTTTGTGCTTCAGTTTCCCATATTAAATGGGTTATAAATATTAAGAAATGTATATAAAGTATTTGTAAGTTAAAATAGTACCTGGCATATGATAATTGAGTAATAAATATTAGTTATTATTTGACATCCTCATTGGAGATTATTGTAAAAAGGGCAAAATCAAGTGAAAATACATACTAATTTATGTTTTTTATTAATTTTGACCAGCAAAGAGATAATAATCTCTGTAAATAATGATTCTAAATAATGACGCCAATCCTTATGCCTCTATTTCTTTCATCCTTTTGTTCTGGTAGAACAAATAGAATAACAATTGCCTGTAGAAATGTGGGGGATAAAAAGGACACCTAATAAACTCACAGATCTGCCTCAGGGGATTTCTAGGCAGAATGTTCAAAATGCTAACTGGTTTCATTTAATTGCCTATGATAAAGTGTGGATGGAGTAGGATGAGCTTAATAAGGATCTGTAATGTTTTCAAGCAGAATTTAGAGAAAATAAGAGCCAACACTTGTTGGTTCAAAAATAAGACTGTTCCTTGTTTCCAGCCACTCCAGACGACAAAAAGTTCACACAGTAAGAAATAAAATTTATTCAAAGATCAAAATCCGCATATGCGAAGGGCCAACTTAAGTTAAACATGGATTTTTAACTATGAGGGCATCCTTTTTCTTGAAGGGTAGTACGTGTTGGTAGCTGAGTAGCTCCATCAGTCCATTTCCTGCCTGTAAAATTTTTGGAGTTCCAACAACTTTCATTCATTTGGTCCACTCTCTATCCCTTTCTGTCTAAGCTGGAATATTTCTATTGTTATAACATGTTTAAAAACTTTGCGGGTCTCCCTGTATGTTAAGATGATCCATGTCATTAAAAAAAGTGGGTTCTCCTTAGATGTTTTCTTATAGCCCCATCTCTGTGCCTGACTTCTGCTAAGATGGTTAATCTGATCCCTGAGTCACATGCCTATTCGCTCCAGCAAAAGTTTGCCCAGCCACACCCTTGAATTCTTTCCGGAGCATGCCATTACCATTTTTTGCAACAGGATGAGAATTTTCCAAATTATCAAGTTCTGGTTCCTTTTTTCTCAACAATTCCTTCCTGAATCTATCAATTTCTTCTCATATTTTACTATAAGCAAGAAAAAATCAGGAGTGCAAATTCCATACTATGCTTGATAATTTCCTCAGCTAACTATCCAAGAATTCAATGCTTACTAGTCCTATTTTCTACTTAAAAGTGGAATAATTATTCAGCCATGTTATAACAAGGACCACCTTTCTTCCCCGTCCTAATAACATTTCCTTCAGAAATCTTACCAGAAGCACTTTTAGCATTCATATTTCTAGTAACATTCCGTTCATGATGTCAAATGTATTCTATAAGATGATAGCACCTTTGCTGTCTATCCTCCTCATTTCTCTCTCTGTATATGTGTATACACACACACACACACACACACACACACACACACACTGACTTGTGACAGAGAAAAACATTGATTTGTTGTTCCACTTATTTATGCACTCATTGGTTGATTCTTGCATGTGCCCTGAGAGGGGACACAAACCTGTAACCTTCCAGTTTTAGGTTACTTATTAAAGCAGTACCCTACTTCCTACTAAGAAACTCTGTATTAGTTTCCTAGGGTTGCTGTAACAAATTTTCACAAATTGAGTGCCTTAAAACCATATAAATTAATTTCTCATAGTTCTGGAGGCCAGAAGTCCAAAAGTAAGGTGTTGGCAGAACTGCACTCCTTTGGAAGTATACAGGGGAGAAATGTTCATCTATTTCAGCTTCTGGTGGCTCCTGGCATTCCTTGGCTTGTGGTAGTATAACTCCAATCTCTATCTCCATCCTCACATGAATTTCTTATCTGTCTCTGTGCCTCAATCTCTCTCCTTTCTCTTAGAAGGACAGCAGTCACATGATTCAGGGCCCATCCAAATCTAAAATGATCTTATTTCAAGATCATTAACTTAATTACATCTACCGAGACCGTATTTTCAAATAAGGTCACTGTATTAGTTTGCTAATGACCATAACAAAGTACCACATCTGCATGGTTCACACAACAAAAATATACTGTTTCATAGTTCTGGAGGCTAGAAGTCAGATGAGGGTGTCAGCAAGATTGGTTTTTGGAGGACTGTGAAGAATCTGTCCCATGCTTCTCCCCTAACTTCTGGTTTTTGCTGCCAATCTTTGGTGCACCTTGATTTGTAGAAGAATAACTCAGTCTTCATCTTCAGACGGCATTCACCCTATGTGCATGCATCTGTGCCCAAATTTTGTTTTTTATAAGGACACCTGTTATATTGAATTAGGGTCCACCCTAATCACCTCATCTTAACTAATTATTTCTGCAACAACACTATTTTAAAATAAGTTCACATTCTGAGGTACTAGGGGTTAGGACTTCAATATATAAGTTCTGGGGGACACAATGCAACCCTACCCATATTTCATTCCACTATCTTTTGGCTTGCATTGAGGGTTTCTTTCTTTTTAAAGTTAAATTTTATTTATCAATTGTAGTTTACATTCAATATCACTTTGTATTACTTTCAGATGTACAACATAGTGGTTAAACTTTACAAGGTTTTCCCTGATATTCCCAGTACCCAGCTGGAACCATGCATAAAAATAGTAACGCATCACACATCTGCCTGTCATCCTTGTGCAGAGGCCATGCTGATCTTCTCTGTACCATTACAATTTTAGTATGTATGCCACCAGAGAGCACACCTTCATGGATTTTTATGAGAAGACAGCTGTAATTCTTACCCTTTTTTTATTACAGGTAAGATATTTTTATTTCTGTTTTCAAGATTTTCCCTGTCTCTTGTCTTCTGGAGTTTGAATATGTTATGCCTTGGTGTTTATTTTTTGGTATTTATCCTGCTTGATGTTCTGCTTCCTAGATATGTGGTTTGTTGCTTGTTATAAACTTTGGACAATTCCCAGCTACTATTAATTCAAATAGTTTTTCTGCTCCATTCTCTTCTAGTCCTCCTGGTATTTCAATTACACATTTGATACACCAGTTGAAATTACCCCAAAATTCTTGGATGTGCTGTTCTGTTTTTTGTTGTTGTTTCCCCCTCCATTTTGTCTTTTCATATTAGTTTGTAAAGTTTCTATTAACCTATCTAAGCTTGCTGATTCTTTCCTCAGCCATGTCCAGTCTACTGATGAGCCCATGAAAGGCATGCTTTATTTAGGTTACAGTGTTTTTGATTCTAGCATTTACTTTTGACTCTTAAGAGTTTCCATCTTTCTGCTTACATTACCATCTGTTCTTGCATGTTTTATACTTTTTCCATTAAAGATTTTAACATATTAATCATAGTTAAGAGAATGCTAACATCCTGGTCATAATTGAGCCTGGTTCTAATGATTTGTTTCTTCAGTAAGTTTTTCCTAGCATGCCTTATAATTTTTTTGTTGAAAGCTATGATGTATCAAGCAATAAGACTGAGACAAATAGACCCTGAGGTGTTATATTAATCTGGCTAACAGTGGGACTGTTTTTAATGTCTGGTAGGTGCCAGAGGCCTCAAATTCCTTTAGTGTCCTTGCTTTTGTCTCCCCTGTTGACTTTTGAACTCCTTAAGAACCCCTCCTCCTCAGAGTGTATGCCTTACAGCTGTAACCCACTATTAAACTGTTGGTGTGTGGTAAAGTGTGTGTATGGGGGTTGGGTGGGGGGAAGCATATCTACCACAGCAGCATAATCTAGTATAATCCTATGATTAAATCTCAGTCTTGGAGTGGTCTGTGACCTTAACAACTGTTTATTTTTCACTCCTATTCCAAATCAGTTGAGAAAGAAAGGCTACCGGGGCAGGAGTGGGAGAAATGCTCTTCTTCCAGGAGTAAGATTCTGATAAAATCTTTTCACCTCAAGAGTAAGCCTTGTTAAGGCCAATTCTCTGGGTTTGTTTCATACAGGTACTTCCTTCCATGTCAGAGCCACTAGGGATCATTCTTAGCTCTTCACTGTGAGAACTTAGTGGGTTGCCTAGAAGTAAAGCCCATGAAAGTGTGGGGGCTTCCGAAGATTGTGGTCTCCAGGAGTTTTCACTCTCAAGCTAGTCTGTATTCAGCATCCTGCAATTCATCAAAATTACCATTTATTTTTTTATATGTAATACCTTAATCAATAAAGAAAAAAAATAGTGGAAAAAATTACCATTTAAGTGTTCTACCAATTACTTTAGGGCTACTATGGCTTCTGCTCCAGTAAGGTAAGAGGACCTTGGCTGTGACTCTCTGAATTTGCTACTCAATTCTCTAATGAGTCTCTAAATTTTATAGTCTAAAAAGTCCTGCTCATGTCTTTAATAATATGATAATTGGGGGAGAGGAATTTATACATTGTTGTTGTAATGAGAGTGATGATCAAGCAACCATATGCTACCTAAGAGCGAAGACTCCCACCGCTCTCCATCACCCTTATATAAGCTTCTTTCAACCAGTGCTCTAGTAGAGTTAAGTGCTATAGAAAATTATCTTAAAAATTTTTTTTCAATTCTTCCAAGAATGCTAAATTGCTAGTTCCATTCTAGGCACACAGAAGCTAGTTTATTATATAAAATAAATGACTTCGCTATTTTATCCCTTCATATTTCAATGTGTATTTCTTAGAATAAGGATATTTTCTTACATAAAAGCAAATCACAATGAGGAAATTCAACATTGATACAGTATTTTTATATAATCTACCATCAATAGTCTAGCTTTGTCAATTGTCCTAATAATTTTCCCCTCCAAAGCATTCTGATTTGGATCATATATTCATTTGGTTATCATAATTTTTAGTCTTTCTTTCAATCTCTAACAGTTCCTCAGGCTTCCTTGGCTTTCATGACACTGACATTTTTTAAAGAATACAGGCCAGTTGTCATTTTTAATAGCATATTTCTGGTTTTGGCTTTGTCTGATGTTTCCTCATGATTACATCCAGGTTATGTATCCCTGGCCGGAATATTACACAGCGATATTGTATCCTTAGTTTTGATCACTCAAGCAAGGTTATCATCTGGATCTCTACCATGTAGTTAAAACCTTGCAAACATCCTGCTCCTCATCAAACCTTTCAGTCCTGACCCCAGATTTTTCACCCATTTATGATGCTTGCCCAATCAATCTTTACCATGATTACTGCAATGATTCTCTAATTTCACTTCTCACTCCACATTTATTAATCAGCATTCTACTATATGCTAAAGTCCACCCATTCCCCTTTTTATCTCTCTCACTCTCTTTCATTAATATGGACTAATGGCTCCTATTTTCCCAATGCTTCATTACTATCCATAGTTATTTGGATGCTCAAATAGTCCCTAATTTGACCAATGAAAGCCTCTTTAAACTAGCTCCTGGCTTCTTTTGATATACCCCCATCTTTTTTTTTTTTTTTTTTGAGCACTTCGTCTTTTCTGATAACACCTAATATCTTCTTTTACCCAGCCACAAAAATCAGCCATTTCTCCTGGTTCCTTTCAGTAGGGAATGGTATTAGTGCCAGATGTACTCACTGCTATTAGGGTAGTTTGAGTCTGGACCTGTCATATCCAATTTGGTAGCTATTATGCACCTGTGGCTATTTAAATCAAAATTAAAAAAAAATTAAAAATACAGTTTCTCAGTTGTACTAGCCACATTTCATGTGCTCAATAACAACATGTATTTAATAGCTATTGTATAAGACAGCACCAATATTTATAGAACATTTCCAGCATTACAGAAAGTTCTATTGGACATTACTGTTCTAGACCCCTTCACAAGGCAAATTTAGGCAACACAAGCACATAAACACACATACTCATAAGTTTTCACTCTCCATTACCTTTTAAATATCTTCCTATGTCCCCCTACATTAATTCTTTCTCATATTAAATAATTATTTGTTGAGCATATACTATTGGGTAGTTACTGTTCAAGGCCCTGTATATTTAGAAATGTACATCCCTTTTCTCTAAAAAATTAAATGTAATGAGAAGATAAAAATAAATGATTATAATAAAAAATGTATTATAATAATACAGGATGTTACATCAATATATACCCCATAGTGGGGATGTCAAGAAAGGCTTCCTGAGAGAAATTACATTTATTAAGTTTAGAAAGGTAAATAAATATTAACCTATAAAATTTTAGGATAATTTTTGGGTGGGGGCATTTGCTATTCTCCATCAGTATTTTTTGTCTCTGTTCCAATTATTCATTTAAAATGCTTTCTATATCTCCCCCATACCTTGTCAAAATTCTGTTTATCTTTGCCAATCTTTTATGATGCATTTCTTAGTACCTCTGACCAGACAAAGCCCAACCCAAACATATACTGTCTTTACTGATTTCTAGGACACAAAAGATTTGGTTTATTTTTGTTGTTACTTCCTGAGAGAAATTACATTTATTAAGTTTAGAAAGGTAAATAAATATTAACCTATAAAATTTTAGGATAATTTTTGGGTGGGGGCATTTGCTATTCTCCATCAGTATTTTTTGTCTCTGTTCCAATTATTCATTTAAAATGCTTTCTATATCTCCCCCATACCTTGTCAAAATTCTGTTTATCTTTGCCAATCTTTTATGATGCATTTCTTAGTACCTCTGACCAGACAAAGCCCAACCCAAACATATACTGTCTTTACTGATTCTAGGACACAAAAGATTTGGTTTATTTTTGTTGTTATTAATGTAATGGGTAAGAACATGGTCTTAAAATCAGACTTATTGCTTACTAGCTGTGTGACCTTGGGCAAGCTACTTAATGTCCCTAAAACTCAATTTCTGCATGCAAAGGAGGGATTAATAATAACCCATTGTTAAATGTTTGAGGATTAAATAAAACAACGTATTGAACATTCTTAGCACTGTGACTGGGATATGTAAATTATATGGTCTACTAGTAATAATAATCTTACACTTGTTTCTTTTTTTGCTAGAAGTTTTAAATTTGTTCACACCTTTCTAATACAATTTTTACATTATCAAGGCACACATACACACATACGTATTTTAATAACATCTAGCAAATCCCCTAAATTATTCAGATTCTTTCCAGTCCATATATTATGGCATATTCACATGTAAAATATTGTTGATAGACAATTCTATTTGTAACTACAAAATTACAAAATCAATTTCAAAAATGTTATTTACCTATTGCTTGCAGCAACTTTAAATAAAAAAAATTAAATATGACTTCATATATAAGATCATTAAATAAAAATATATTCCCATTTGTAAATTCTGAAACAAATATTTTCAAACTGGTGGAGCATACTAATAATAACTGCTACTAAATAGTAAAAATCAATCTATTAATAAAAACCGATTTGTCAGAATCCACATTCCTATTTATAATTGAATCCTACAAAGCCATATTTATAATTGGTTACTAATGAAATAAAGCATCTTGATTTTTATACAAATATATTTTAAATACTTAATGTAGTCATAGAAACAATTATTAAGTGACAGCATCAAGATGAATTTCTTTCCTTTGACATACTCTTTAAAAATATATTGGGGAAAAAAGCATGTCATATAAGAACTAGAGATAAACTTCTTTTGCCCTTCATCACAGTTTGTTTAAGTATGCATTGAGAGATATATCCCTGACATTTTGCTAATAAATGAAAACTATGTTTTTCAAAATGAATGCTTTTAAAAAATATATTTTATAATTTTTAGAAAGAGGGTAAGGGAGAGGGAGAGAGAAAGAGCAACATCAATATCAGAGTGAGACATCAATTGGCTGCCTCCTGAACACTCCCTACCAGGGATGGAGCCCACAGGCATGTGCCCTGACCAAGAATTGAACCAGCAGCCCTTTGGTGCATGGAATGACACCCAAGTAACTGAGCCACAATGGCCAGATGTTTTTAATGAAGTTTATTTTATTTGTAAAAAGTGTATGTATGGACATAAAAATTGCACTGTTTACAGTCAGCCTAGAAAAAGGAAATGGAATGCTCACCAGGGTTAACAATTACCAAACCTAAGCAGAGAGCAATGCCATTTCCTCCAAAATAACTGACAGCTATGAAGATTTTGCTTATTTTTCTTTACTAAGGAAAGAAATATGTGGGTTTTCCTTATTGCCCTTACCAGTAAAATTTAAAAAATAATCTTGATATGTAATTTTCCTTCAGGTTAGTTTTAGTAGTCAATTTTTAAAAATGGGGATGTGAGAAATTCAGAATACACTGCTGTTTAAAAATTATTAAATTCCACTAATACACTGTCAATACCTATTATGTCACTTATAAACTATATATTTAAAACTTTCTACATGTAATTATTCTAAATAACTGTGCACAATCCATATCCTTTTGTACATGAAATATATTGATGGTAAAATCGTTCATGTTTCCTAAAGGCAAACTTACCTGCGGAGTCCAATACAAAGTAGGGCTCAATCTGTAGAGTTTTCTTTTGTGGAAACTCTGAAGTGGCCTTGTTCGAGCTGCTGTACTCATGACAGTCAAGGATGGAGATTTCAATCTTGTCCTGTCTTTTCTCCTTTTCTTACTGTGCTTCTGGTTAAGTAACCAGCTACTCGAGGAAGAGAGCTCATCTAAATTCTCTGAAGTACTGAAATGCCATGAAATAATTGGGGAGTGAAGGGAATAAAACAAAACAAACAAACAAAAAAGACAAAGAAAACTAAATGTAAATTGCCTTAATCTATTATGACAGAAGAGTATTAATTTTAGCCAACTTTGTGGTAACAATTGGTGAAAGAATCTATATGAATGGGGAATTACATATTCAAGTTGTGGAAATAATTTCTATTTCTATTTTCTCCTGCAAAACAAATATCCCATAGGTTAGAAATGGTCACATGGGTTCTCCAGTACTTCATGTATGTTACATAGTATTGTAACTATTTAAATCTAATGATTTTTGCATATGGGTGAAATTACATAGGATTGTAAGTTTAAAATAGTGCTCATCTCATCACTGCATTAGTTGCTCTTAAGCACTACATACAATTCCAGTGAATTTTGAAACAAAAATGCAATCCTACTATATTTAGGATTTTATTAAACTTCTAATGATACAGAAGTCATAATTATAAAATAATGAAACAGATCACACAAAGTACATTTAGAAAGCATATTAATTTTATAATTATTCTTCAAATTAATTTTTAAACATTGTATTTAAATATTTTAAAGCTCAGAACCTCAGGAGGAAGTTAATGCTTATACCATACAAATTTAACTTCCTTTATATCAGTACATATATATAAAATAATTATACTTTTCAGGTACTACAACATACCAATTTCAACCTTACTGATATAGACAGAAGCTAGTCAATTTAGTATTCTCAAATCAACAAGTGAATCTGCTATATGTGATATATAAGTTCTAATCAATATCTAAGTTCTAAATGTTCAAATAGAATCAATATTTAATGATAAATATCAGATATGGTTTCTCTATAGCAATATTACTGGTTTTAAATCACATTTATGGTTGCTATAAAATATTCTATTAGCTTGTGAATAAAACAAGTAATTGAAGAATGACTGACACAGAAATAAGAAACAAAAAACAAAGGTACCTAAATGGCTTATGTTGGTAAAACCAAAGAAAATAATTAAATATGAATTTAGCAACTATCATACATTCAACAAATACATAATTGATTATGCACTATTGGCCAGGTCAGTATAGGAAAAAGAGCCTATAATAACTATTTCACTTCAAAAATATTAACGAGTCTGCAGAAAGCTCTAGTCAATAATGTTTTAAGTCCCAGTTTATAACCACTCTAAAGATCTGAGAAAGACCTAACATAATGCTACTTTCAAATTAACAGGTCCAATATATCCTGATGTTACTTTATGTGAAATATATGTCTTACTATGGAAAATTTTAAGTGCATCACTGCTAAATAACAGTTTTCTTTTGCGAAACCATCCATGAAACTGGGCTATCATGTCAAGGGTAACCAGAAGGCGTAGATGATAGCCTTCTATCAAGTTAGGCACTTGGCAGGGCAGGTGGCTGGCACTGAATTAAGTCAAGGTCAGGAAGAAGAGAGGTTTCAGCTGGTAGTTGGTATCAGAGGTGATCAAGTCACAGAGCTAGGATCCAGGAAGGTGAGCATAGATCCAACACTAAAAAAGATTGTGTGTCCAGCAAGTTAGAAACAACTTTAGGAAGATTATACTGGATCCTTGAAAGAGCTAAGAGCTCTTATTCTAGGAGCCTGAAGCAGTTAACTAACTCTTCTATTTACAACTCTTTCATTGTTGATGAGCTCTTAGTTTCCCCCTTGTCACAGGAGGCTTAGTCCTAAAGAAGGTGTGCCACCATCTCCTCTTTGAATGATAACATAAGCTTTTGCACTGGCTAGAGGCTCACAAGCTGATTTAAAGAAAAGCTTGTCATTTGTGTCACTAAATGTTGTATTTTCAACTTTTTAAGGTAGCTAACATTATCATAGGAAAAAACGTTTAGTTTTATTCTTTTTCTTAATTTAAGTATGTTCCAAGCTGCAGACAATTCATCCTTAGATGACACTAACACTTTCTAACTACTAAGGATCCTTGTAAAGTATCATCAAAAGTTACCATTCTCGATCTATATACTGAAAACTACAAAACATTATTAAAAGAAATCAAAGAAGACACAAAGAAATGGAAAGATATTCTGTCTTCATGGTTTGAAAGAATAAACATAGTTTAAAATGGCCCTATTACCCAAAGCAATATACAGGTTTAGGGCAACCCCATCAAAATCCCAAAGGCATTTTTAAAAGAAGCAGAACCAAAAAATCATCAGATTTCTATGGAACCACAAAAGACCCTGAATGGCAAAAGCAACCTTGAGAAAAAAAATTTAAAAAAGAACAAAGCTGGAGTATCATACTGGAAGTATTATTAAATTATATCACAAAGTGACAATAATCAAAACACATGGTATTGACAGAAAAACAGGAACACAGAACAATGGAACAGAATTGAGACTAGAAATAAACTCATATATATGCAAATATATAAATGGGCAAATAATTTTTGACAAAGGAACCAAAAACATACTATAGAGAAAAGAAAGCCTCTTCAATAAATGGTGCTGGGAAAACTGGAAAGCCACATGCAAAAGAATGAAACTAGACTGCTGTCATCATATATTAAAATTAACTTGAAATGGATTAATGACCTAAATATAAGACTTGAAACAATAATCTACAAAGAAGAAAATATAGTACTAAACTTATGGACCTTGGTCTTAGAGAAGATGTTATGAATTTAGACCTCAAATGCAAGGGAAGTAAAAGCAAAAGTAACTTAATGGGACTATATCAAACTTAAAAGCTTCTGCATAGCAAAAGAAACTACCAACAAAATAAAAAGGCAATGAACTGAATGGGAGAAAATATTTGCAAACAATACCTCCAATAAGTGGATGATATCCAAATATATATAAAGAACTCATATAACTCAACACCAAAAAACCCCAAATAATCCAATTAAAAAATGGGCAGAAGACCTGAACACTTTTCCCAAGAAGACATACAAATGGCCAACCAATTTATAAAAAGATGCTCAACATTAAACATAAGCATTTTTGCATATGTTACATACTTCCTATACACATAATTTTTTAATAGTTACATGACATTCCATCCAGTGGTTATATAACATTCCCTATAGCATTGGGTTTTAGACTTATATTAATAGAGGTAAAAAGAGGAAAGCAATTTTTTCCTACTGCCATTACTTTAAAAATACAGCAGGGGATTTTTTTTTTCTTACTGATGTTCTGTACATCTCTAATACAATCACTAATGTCATTCATATGCACCTAAAATTATGTTGAAAATTTCAACCTGGAATGGGCTGCTAACAATGATGTTTTCTCATAACTGAGAAGTGACTATAAAATAGTATGAGGGTAAAAGAATTACTTTATATGTGATTAGTTTGCCAGTTTAACTGCAGTTTTTCAATTAGGATACCCAATTAGAAAGAATGTCTGCATTTCGTGTGGTAATTGCCATTAGTGGAAATAAATAGCACGGCAGTGATTCACTAAAATTTAATTTCATATCATATTCGGGGACTCATTAAAGCAAAACAAACAGCAGCAGCAACAATAAAAAACTAGACATTATTTCAAGTAGAAATTCACTTTCTCCGAGATAATACCCCATAGGGTAAACAAGGATCCATTTACAACATTTTATTTTCATTTTAGAGTCTGAGATCTAAAAACCAATAACTATCTCTATGATAGTAAAATGTAATGCTTCATTTGTATGAAGACTCAATATTTTCAGTTGCTCAGTTCCTGGTGACTCATCTCAGACCCTGCTGCCAAGATTAACAAAGCCAAAACAACAATTCTGACTCTGGCAGATACTGCCGCTAAATGAGAAATGGGGGCTGGGAATCAATGACTAACAAGTGGACAAACAGGTGCCCTGGAAAATAATTAACCAAGAGAATTTGCTGTAGCGATTGTGAGAAAGCATCATTAAAATATTTAAAAACTGACCTTAAATACTTTTTAAAATTATATTATACAGGCAGTTCTATGTGGTTCACTAAAAAAATATACAGAATAGGTGGCTAAACTTTAAAAATTCACAGTTTAAATTTCTTCTAACCTACTTATAAATAGAAACTACAACAAAATGTGATATAAAGCTAGGATATACATATATTTATTAAAAGATCTGCACTTATAAGAGTATTTATCTGGCAATCCAAGTATACAGAATACAGCTGAAATAGCAAAAGTCTGTTAAATAAACTAAAAAGATCTCAGTAAGCTCGTGCATGAAAGCTCACTCCTGTTGCTGTGCTGAGGCCTTCTCTCTTACTAGAGAATGTCTCTTACTACAGTACAGATGCATCTACCATTTTGGTCATCTGACTTTCTAATCCAGAGTTAAATTAGATGAGAGGAAGCAGGACTGCAGGAAACAGCCCTGAGAGCAACAACTAAAATGTGGAAAAAGAAAGAAATATGGAATGCTTATTACCTGCAAAAAATCTTGAAAGACATTTCATTCATTCAACAAATATGTATTCATGCTCATGATGTGACTCTTACTGCTAGGAAAATAGCAGGTAATAAGACAAATAAACAAAAAAGTCCTACTCTTATGGAGTTTACTTTTTCATCCAGGAAGACAGATAATAAACAAGTTTAAAAAATAAAATATCACACTTATTTCACTTGATCCTCATAAGGAGCCAGGATGCAGACTGTTCTCATTTCAACTGTGAAATAAAGTTGCCTAAAATCACAATGCTACCAAGTGGCAGAGCTGGGATTAATCTCAGAACTGATTCCAAAGTGATATTCTTAATGGTGCGTTTTCTTCATAGCACTTTATCAGGCTACAAAATTACATTTATTTGTGCAATTATTCGGTTGATATCATTTTCTCCTACAAACTAGACTCTATTCCACGAGGACAGAGACCACATTTTTTTGTTCAACATCGCAAAAATGGTATATATATCTGCTGTGCCAAATCCAATGCCTGATGCACTGAAGTTGCTCAGTAGGTATTTGTTAACTATTAAGTGAATTATTTTACAGATATACAACTATTAATAGCCCCTGAGGATGTGGTCATAGTGATGAGCCTGAGTTACCAAAAAATGGAATTAGTTCAGTATCATCCAAGAAAGGCAATGTGTAATAAATTTTATTAAAACAATTCTTCCCAAATGGTTTATTTTAAAGTTTTTGGCACCTGGGTAGAATCATCATTCCTCCTACTGTCTTGGGTACCTTTTTCCATAATACTTTCTAGGTTACTAACACATGTTGGGTAATTTCTATTTACTAAATTTCTTGAGTTAAGCTAACATAAAATTATTATGCCCAAAGCAAAGCATAATAGTGGTGTTATAAAAAAATATACATTTTAGACTGTATTGAAACTTTTATGTTTTTATTTTTCATGTGTTTGAAAAAAAGGGAATTCCTCAAAAATAAACATTTACTTGAAGAATATTAGCACTAGAAGCTATTTTAGAAAATATTTGTGTCCCAGTAAATTTAAAGATAAAGAAGTGAGATGTAAAGAAATGAATGATTTGCCCAAGGTCACAAAATGTCTAAAACAAAAAGAATATGTAAAATGTGTGTACTCCCATAACCACCAGTTACCCTAAAGCTACTAAATTATTTTAAAAAACACTATAATTGAATAAGAATAAACAAACATTAAAACTTGGGGGGGGTGAAGAGTAAGAGATTAAATACCCCAAGATGGTTTTTTCAGAAGGTATGTTTTAGGTAATATGAGAATAAAACCTAACAGTGTAAGTTACAGTATCCCATACAAACTAAGCAGACCAAAAGATAGCAACTTTATATCTTCCCAAGAGATGTGACTCCCAATACTTGTATAATGAATGTCTTTAGTAATAGCTGGCCTATAAATCTTTATAGGACCCCAAATCTTTATCCTAACTCAAGCCACTTTGAAGCACTTTTTTAAAAAAGTAACTATAGTTCTAAATCAATGACTAGTATGCTGCCCAAGGAAAGAAATAACAGATTGTATCTACAATTATTACATACATTATGTCATTATGTAAAAATATCAATGGCTAATATTATTAAGCTGTTTCTTCTGTGCCAAGCATTGTTCTAAGATACATATATTCTCATTTACTTCTCACAGAACCATATACTGTATGTTTACTGTATGATAATCATATCTGCAAGACATACATTTAACTCTTAGTGATCTGTTGAGTAATAAACTATATTTTAATAGATCTAACATGTACCTTTTAAAATAATATGACTGTAGAAACTAGGTTAGAGGAAGACTAAATGACTGTCAAATGTTGGTTAAGACTTTATAAAACCTTTGGAACAAAGAGACTATAAATATTTAGATACCACAAGACTTTAAGAACACATAAAGCAAATATATATTTATCATAGTAAATTACTAAATTTCCTGTTACTTTTATTTTTTTTAACATTTTTATTGATTTCATGGAGGAAGGGAGAGGGAGAGAGAGATAGAAACATCAATGATGACAGAGAATCATCAATTGGCTGCCTCCTGCACACCCTACACTGGGAATCGAGCCCGTAACCCGGGCATGTGCCCTTGACTGGAATCGAACCTGGGACCCCTCAGTACGAAGGCCAACACTCTATCCACTGAGCCAAACTGGCAAGGGCTCCTGTTACTTTTAAATATACCTTTTGTCTATATCTACAAACAGTCTGCAACTTCCTAATTTTAACAATATGATCACAGGATTAGCATGAATAATGTCATTTAAATGTATTTTCAAAATTATGATGACCATTGTATTTTCTAGTTATCCTTCTTTTAAAAATAGATTTCCAAAGAGAGAGGAAGGGAGAGGGATAGAGATAAAAACATCAATAGAGGAACAGCATTGATCAGCTGCCTCCTGGACATCCTCTACTGGGGATCAGGCCCACAATCAGGGCATGTGCCCTGACCAGGAATCGAACCGTGACCTCTTGGTTCCTGGTTTGACACTCAACCACTGAGCAACACTGGCTGGGCTCTAGTTATTCTTTCGGAAGTATATGATTTGTACCCTCATTTTCTTAACTTTTTATTGTGAAATATAAGGTACCTATAGATAAGTGCATAAAACATTTATTTTATGTTTAAGTTGTAAATATGAAGCATCACCTATTTGTCTACTCTGCCATAAACACTACTCAGGTCAAGAAATGAAACATTATCAGCACTTAAGAAGCCTCCTCCCCCATATGGACCTCATCAAAAGTTAAATTCATACTTTTACCAGCCTCCTGAATAATTCAAGGACCTGAGAACAATTTATATTTACCTTCCTCCTGACCAATATGCTATTGTTACTATAGACTTTTTAAAAAACTCCATTAGACATATTTTACTATTTGTTTACTTATACCCACCCAGTTATTTACATTTTATTTGTTCTTTCAGCTCAATGACCTATAGAGGATCATCACTTTCTATGGCCTGAAGCACATCCTTTATCGTTATCAATTAACAATAACTAGAATCTACTAGTGACAAACTCAGTTTTGATTTATCTGAAAACATTTGTACTTCACACTCAGACTTCAAAGATGTTTTCTCTAGATACAGATTTTCTAGGTAAACAGTTATTTTCTTTCAACACATGGAAGATACCATTCCACTCTGACTCCAATTATTACTCTTGAGAAGTCAGCTGTCAGTTGAATCGTGGCTTTAATCAAGGCATTGTCTTTCTCCTCCAAGACCTCCACTGTTGCTTTTAGATGTTCCCTGGGTCTTTCTTCTTCTTCTTTTTTTTTCTTTCTCTCAGATTTTCTCTATATTTTTAGGGGTAGATTTCTTATTTGTCCTGGCTTCCTGAATTTGGTGTCTTTCATTAAATCAGGTAATTTTTCCGCCAGTACCTATTTAAATATTGCTCCTGCTTCATTCTCTATATCATCTTCCAGGTCTCAAATTAAGTCTCATATTAGACCTGCTCAATGTGGTCTCCACAATTTTTTTTAATTAAATCTTTATTGTTCAGATTATTACATTAGTTACTCTTTTTTCCCACCATAACTCCCCTCCACCCAGTTCCCACCCCACCCACCGCCCTCACTCCCCACCCACTGTCCTAATCCATAGGTGCACGATTATTGTCCAATCTCTTCCCTCACTCCCCACATCCCTTCCCCCCCACCGAGAATAGTCAGTCCATTCCCATTCTATGTCCCTGATTCTATTACAATCACCAGTTCATACTGTTCATCAGATTATTTATTCACTTGATTTTTAGATTCACTTGTTGATAGATGTGTATTTGTTGTTCATAATTTGTATCTTTACCTTTTTCTTCTTCTTCCTCTTCTTAAAGGATACCTTTCAGCATTTCATATAATACTGGTTTGGTGGTGATGAACTCCTTTAGCTTTTCCTTATCTGTGAAGCTCTTTATCTGACCTTCAATTCTGAATGATAGCTTTGCTGGATAAAGTAATCTTGGTTGTAGGTTCTTGCTATTCATCACTTTGAATATTTCTTGCCACTCCCTTCTGGCCTGCAAAGTTTCTGTTGAGAAATCAGCTGACAGTCGTATGGGTACTCCCTTATAGGTAACTGACTTTTTTTCTCTTGCTGCTTTTAAGATTCTCTCTTTGTCTTTTGCTCTTGGCATTTTAATTATGATGTGTCTTGGTGTGGTCCTCTTTGGATTCCTTTTGTTTGGGGTTCTCTGCGCTTCCTGGACTTGTAAGTCTATTTCTTTCACCAGGTAGGGGAAGTTTTCTGTCATTATTTCTTCAAATAGGTTTTCAATATCTTGCTCTCTCTCATCTTCTGGCACCCCTATAATCCGGATGTTGGTACGCTTGAAGCTGTCCCAGAGGCTCCTTACACTATCTTCATATTTTCGGATTCTTTTTTCATTTTGCTTTTCCGGTTGGGTGTTTTTTGCTTCTTCGCATTTCAAATCTTTGACTTGATTCTTGCGATCCTCTGGTCTGCTGTTGGGAGTCTGTATAATATTCTTTATTTCAGTCCGTGTATGCTTAATTTCTAGTTGGTTCTTTATCACAACATCGAGGGTCTCACTAGATTTCTTAAGGATCTCAATACATTTATCGGCGGTTTCCATAAAATTCTTGAAAAATCTTAGAACCGTGGTTTTGAACTCTATATCCAGTCGTTTGCTGTCCTCCATTTCTGTCATTTGTGACCTGTTTCTTTGTCTTCGCATTTTGTCTGCTTCCCTGTGCTGGTAGAGTGGTTTTGTGTGCTAGGTGTCCTACAGGGCCCAGTGGCTCAGCCTCCCCAGTTACCTGAGGTGGACACTCTTGGTGCACCCCCTTGTGGGCTTTGTGCACAGTCTTGTTGTAGTTATGCCTTGATTGTTTTAGGTGTCACTGGGAGGAATTGACCTCCAGGCCAATTGGCAGTGAGAATCAGCTGTGTCTGCAGTGGGAGAACTTCTGTGCTGAAGACACCCTTCTGGGGCAAGACTTGCTTCAGTGGGGCTTTGGTGCTCACTGAGTCTGCCCCCTGAGTGTGTTCCTTATGAATCTGAGGAGTTGTAATCTGGGTGGTCCCACTCTGACCACTGGGTACACTGGCTCTTGGATCTAAGGAGGTGCGGGTCCCAGGGGATCAACAGGGCGGGGTTAGCAATTATGGCTGCTCTCAGTCTTGCCCTCAGAGACTCTGCTTCTCAGTGTCCCATTAATCGCTGCAAGCCCCTCGGAGAAAAAGCTGCCCTTGGGTTCTGACCAATGCCAGACAGTCCCGCTTCTCCAGTATGAGTCTGGGTCCCTAGAGACTCACCCGGAACTGGAGCTCAGAGCCTGAGACTCCCTCCCGATTGAAAACGACAACCGCACCCTCAGCCGCCAGCCGGCTCTGCACGCACCTCCGCACCTTAGTATTTCACCTCCACACTGCGCCTCCTCTGAGCCTCGGTATGCTTTTCTCTTTCTTTCTAGTTGTAGAATTTCCACTCAGCCAGCCTTCCTGTGGTTCTGGATGATGTCCGTTCCGTCTTTTAGTTGTATTTTCGAAGTGGTTGTGCGAGGCAGCAATCTCCGGTGTTTACCTATGCTGCCATCTTGGTTTCTCCGGTCTCCACAATTTTTAAATAACTCTGTTCTTTCCATTGTTTTGTCTCTTTTCCTACATTCTGGAATTTGTCTTCTAATCTATCTTTGTTAAACATTCTCTCTTCAATGTGTCATTGCTACAAACTTACTTAGTTTTTAATTTCAATATTTTTTAGACATTTTATTTGGACCTTTTTCAAATGTGCTAGGTCACTTTTATAGTTTCTTTCCTGCAGATATTTTCAAGTTTATCGTTTATTTCTAAAATCAGTACAAGCACTGTTTTTTAAATAATCAGTTTGATCATTCTAAAATCTGAAATCTTTATGAACTCTTTTTGCTGTTGTTTACTCTTTATTCTACTCTTATTGCTCTGTCTCCTCAGATGCTTGATTACGTTTGACTGTGTACTAATCATTGACCTTGAAAAATTAATCCTGAGAATTTCCTGTGGCTAAGAAAGAAGGTGCCTTCCTCCAGAGAGAATATGCATTTGCCTCTGTCGTCTATCTTATAGTATTAACCATTCCAGAACCATTTTAAACTAGAGATTCCTTAGATGACTCATTGATGAAAATTCCATGTGAAAGTCCCTACCATGGTCAGACCATCTCAAAAAATATATATGCTTTTTCTTTTATCTTCTGCTCTGCTCAGCACCAAGGCAAATCTACCAAATGGTACCCAAGCAGTGGAAAAGGGGAAACAGTTTACCTTCTGATTACATTTACTGTAAGGATGTAGCCCCTGGAGGAGGGTTGTCCTAGCTCCTCTTCCTACCATATACAAGGCCATGGCTTTCTCTTCCTTTCACCCTACAAACTATTAAAACTTCATTTGATTTTTCTGGATTTAGCTTTGATTTCTTTCTTTCTTTCTTTCCTCTCTCTCTCTCTCTCTCTCTCTCTCTTTCCACACAGAGCTAACAAAACCTCAACTAAATTTTGTCAGAATTTGGCCTCAGACAAAATTTGATTGCTGTGCTTTACTTAGTTTTCTGGGTGCTTGTTTTTTTCTTAGTTTGTGGCTTAGAAATATCATTAAAAACATTCACTAATTTCTCATTTTCAAAACAAACAATAAAATACTATTATACAATCCAGCAATTCTACTTTTGGGTATATATCCAAAACATTAAAAGCAGGGACTCATACAAGTGTTTGTATACCCATGTTCATATTCATAGCAGCATTATCAGCAATAGCCAAAAGGTAGAAGCAACCTGAATGTTCATGCAAGGATCAATGAAAAAAATGAAACATGGTCTAAACATAAAATAGCCTATTATTCAACCTTAAAAAAGGAAGGGAATGTTGACACATGCTACAATATGCATTAACCTTGACAACATTATACTAAGTGAAATAAGCCAGTCACAAAAGGACAAATACTGTAAGATTTCACTTACATGAGGTACCTAGAGTAGTCAAATTCATAGAGACACAAAGTAGAATGGTGGTTGCCAAGGACTGGAAAGAAGGAAGAATGGGAAGTTATTGTTTAATGGGTGTTTCAGTTTAGGAAGATGAAAAAGTTCCTGGAGATGAATGATGGTGATTGCTGTGCAACAATATGAATGTACTTACTGCCACTAAATTTAAAAGTGGTTACAATGGTAAATGTTATATTATATACATTTTACCAGAAGTTTTAAAATTCTTATTCAAATGATGAATTTTCTTACCTTCACATTTACTTATATACATAAAATGAATAGTATTTATATGCTTAATAGGGACATCTTCAGAAAGCACTTTGTGTCGAGTCTGAATAACATTAAACATACTGAGCCTTTACTCTTGAAAATCTTTGAATATGAGAGATGTTGACTTCATATATAATTATATGCAAAGAAAACAATAACAACATATTGGAAAAATAGCAAGATATAAGAAATAAAACTATGCCTCAATTTGACATTAGTCACAGGGTCAAAAGGCTCATAAATACATAAATTACACATTGCTTCAATACAGATACCTTTAAATAAAGCTTTTTCATAAGTTACTATATGACTATAACCTTTCATTAATTTTCAAAACTACTGTAATATCCTCAAATGAGAGTAATGTAAAATAATCCGTTAAATTCGTAGAATATCACTACTAAGCATTTATTTTATAAAAAGTTGAATTAGAGGATACAATTTTAAATTCTTAACTAGTTTTACCAATATCAATTAAGTACTTTTTAAAATATTGTTAAGGGGTTTAAAAAAAACACACCTAAAAACCACATAATATCCTTTTCCAGGGACGCGCTGCTCATGCTACAATAAGAGGGGGAGGACAAAAAGAAGGAGCAATGTCTTATTTGTTAATGTCTATCCATATCTTTACCTAACTCCTCCAACTCCATTTCCCACTCTTAATTTGGCTACAATCACTTTATAGACAACTGCATCTACACCCCTCTTAATCTCTCTCACGCCACTCTTAAGAACATGTATTTCCTTCCGTCATAAGGTCCCTCTATCATAAGTTGGTGATATGTAGTTCTACATTCCCCATCTCTAGCTCTTTCCCTTCCCTTTATTTTAATAAAGTTACATTTCTTCCACCTTTAAAGAAAAATACCTGACTTGACCTTGTACATCCAATTTATAACGGAGTAAACTACGATACATTTCAGGACATTTCTTTGGCATCTAACACAATTACCACATAGTCTCAAAATTTACCACTTTTCATTTAGAGTCATTACTCTCTTATCTGCAATATATTCCAGTTTCTATGTTGGTTTTATGGAATATATTTTATGGCAGATATTGTCATGTAGAATTTTTACAGAAACTTTAATGAGACCAGGAGTATTTCCCAAATCTTTTGCTTCACACAGCAGTTTGCTGGTTATCTGGCAGCAAAGCATTTAAAATTTGCTCACTTTCTCTTTGATAAAAAGTAGCTATATTTTCTAGAAAATGTTAGAGAATAAAACAATCTTTCTTTGAAGGGAAATACAACATTTTGATTAAAAATGTGAAAACAAATGCTTTTTGAAAGAAATTTGTTATATAGAAAGTATTTTGAAAAAAGTGTTGATTGTTGCCAAAAATAAATTAATAAGTTAGTAAAATTAAGAAGATTAATTAAAACACATATTAGCATACTTCAAAGAGGTAGAAAACAAATTTTTATCTACTTTCAAATCTATCAAACAAAGAATTTTAGTAAGTTTGAACCTGTTACAAACTTTCAAAAATAAACCTTCCAAATACTTTACAGGAACAACTATTTGACAGCAGGAAAAATGGCAATTACTGCCTGGTTTCAACAAGAACCTTTGAACTATTAGACAGGATTGAAAAAGTAAGATTTAGTAAACACAGCCAATGTTACATTTCTTTCATTTGGATGTATGTACCTTTACTAGGTATCTTTTTCAACTATGACAGCTATTAAAAATCAATAGGAAAACAACTGCATGTAATTCCATTATCATTATATGATATTTTAAAAAATTACACAGTTCACTACAAGTTCTTTAAAAGTGGTGACTTCGTCTTCTTCATCTTTGTATCCCTAAAACTTTGACTATATGGCATACACCAAATAGTTATATAATAAATACTCTGTGAATGAATGACCAAATATTCAGGCAAGAACACTAAAATGAAAATACATACACACACTCACACACATACCTAAGTATGCATGTAATACCTAGTTAGGTAAACAAAATATTACCTAAAATGGGTAGTCTAAAATCACAATGCACATACATCAATTTGATGGTGTTAATGGCTCAACTCGTAATTATAATTTCTTAATTAAGATATGTTCTCATAAATAAATATATCAGAGTTGTCCTATCTATAACATGTGAGAATCTTAACTTACAAAGTGAATCATCAGTGATACAAGGAATAAATATAAAGTAAAAAAATAATAATAAAGCAAAACTAGTAAAAAAGAACTGTTTCTTTAACAAAACAATGGCTAAATAACCCAGCATAAATAAAACTGTAAAAGTATTAAAAATTAAACTTTCAAAATAACAAGTTCAAACTAAAAATCAAATAACAGCATTTTTATTTTAAGACTTGGTTTATATCCAACTATATCATTAAGAATGCGATGGCTACTTAGCATAATTTTCACAATCGTATACATTTTCCTTTCAAGCTATATTTAAAATTTTTAATAATAAATCACATAATTACATACACACTTAGTCCTCTATAGTACATTACAATTTTATTGGAGAAAAATTAGATGCAGCCACAAAATTATATTCTATTAACATCTTTAATTCTAATTGCATCTCTGAAAGGAAAAACTCAGAGAAAAGCAAGCAAAATAAAAGAGAACAAATGCTGTTCCCAAAAAAGGATTAGGATTCAAAATATATATATATTAGATATAACATAATAAATTGCTTATTTAATGATTATAGGATCATATTAATTATATCCAGAAAAAATTTACCTTATAACACCAAGACACAAAATGACTGAAAATGTATTAAATAAAACAGTAATCTGTAGCAAACAGTAAAACTGTTTTTCTTTTTTTACAAATATCATAAAACTTCCTGAAAAGCTGTCTCCATTATTCTCAGGCTTGTAGTTACCCTACCTATATAAGTTTGATGTTGTCCAAAAACGTACCCATGGTTTATTCATTGAACTCTCATAGTGCTTAAGTAAGGAAATAAAGCAGCTGAAATACTTAAAAATTAAACAAGCAAAGCCAAACTTAGAAGCAAAACGATCTCGTTGTTACTTACCTCCTAGAAATGCCATTAGCCAGACATTTATGGCTACAGGACTTGGAGGGGAGGGGTGATGAAGTTGGGGACATGTTGAGAGGGGCTATCAAACTGTTGATGATCTCAGTCAACTGTGCACTCTGCAAGAAAACAGTCAACTGCTAAGCAAGAAGTGAGTTAAATCTCAGGTCTTCCGTGTCTATTAAATGTTTAACTTCTCATGAAACAAGTATATGTTTTTAGTAAATATAGGGACAGGCAAAAGTAGATTTACAGTTGTGAGTATACAAAACAGTTTATTCTTGTATTATTATTTATAACTAGAGGCCTGGTGCACAAAATTTGTGTACTGGGGGTGGGAACTTCAGCCAGGCCTGCGCCCTCTCATAGTCTGGGACCCCTTGCTCCTTACCGCTTTGCTCACTGCCCCTTAGCGCTGCTGTGGAGGTGGGAGAGGCTCCTGACACCACCACTGCGCTCGCTAGCCATGAGCCTGGCTGAGCAGCACTTCCCCTTTGGGAGCACAATGACCACCAGGGAGCAGCTACTGCATTGAGTGTCTGCCCCCTGGTGGTCAGTGTGCATCATAGCGACCAGTCATTCTGGTTGTTCTGCGGTAATGGTCGCTTAGGCTTTTATTATATAGATTATTGTATTATTTTCTATAGAATCGACTGTAAACCTACTTTTGCCCATCCCTATTATATGTATTCTAAACTACAAAGATGATTAGACCACTACTGATACTGTATTTCATATAAGTAAATTTACATTTTAAAGTACTACTCCTTTTTCATGTCCTTTTTTTGTTACAGTTTCTTTATCTACTTATCCTGTCTTCTAAAACATTTGAACTCAGGTAACAGAATCTATATAATAGTTTGAGCTAGCCAAATTAGTAACAATCATAGCTATGATTTATTAAATGTGTAGTATGTGCCAGACACTATACTAGGCACAAGAATATTTCTAATTGTTACAACTAACCTATAAAGTAGATAATATGATTTTACTACATATAACATCAATTACAGATGAGGAAATTGAAACAAATTCCTCATCTGTAATTGATGTTATATGTAGTAAAATAGTTTAAGCTGCTTGACCAAGGATTATAAAGTTGGTAAGAAATGAAGCTGTGATTCAAATTCAGGTTTTAATTTCATGCCACAACTGCTTCTTAATATTTTTTCTAATTAAAAAATATCATTTTGGGGGTATCAAAATTTTTATTGCTCCTCATCTGAAACTTAAATATACGTAATATATAATGTGTAATAAATATTAAATCATTCTCAAAACAATAATCTAAAACAATTAGAATAAACTTAGACCACATCACTGGGAATAGTACATTTCTATAAAAGAATGGCAACTATTTTCATTACATACGTAATGTGTTCTTTATAGAAAAAAAGAAAGTACAGGTAGATTTACTAGGAAAAGAAAATCACCTGTAATCATATTTCACAGAGAAAACCACTGCTAATATCTATCTATCTATCTATATATCTATCTTACACACACACACATAGTGTACACACACACCTTTTTAATTAATCATGCCACATCAATTTTCTAAGACCTGGTTTTCTGACTTAACATCATGTGACTACATTTTAAAAACTACATTGACCTATTTCATCATTTTATTAATTATAAGATATGCTATTATAAAATAAAGGGATATATGACATTATTTTGAAACTTCATTTGTATGAAACTAATAATGTGCTGTTAGAAATAATGAGACTAAAGAATATGATAAAACTAAATCTAAAATTTTAATTCAAAAATCTTTTATTAAAAAAACAAATGTTTTCACCATTTAATTTCTTAATAAATAATACATACCTAATGCCTTTATTTTAAAAATTATTATTCTTTTTAGATTAAAGCTCATTTTCAAAATCACCAATACAGAGATTCTTTATCCAGTGATCAAGAATTTACAAATTTATTCATGAAAATAAATGTATAGAGTATCTATTTTCCAGTCTGAAACACTGATAACTCTTCTCTTTATCCACTTCCAAAAATATCATCTAAAATACTGTAAGCTATTGGAAGTCATTGGTCAGGTATGTCCGTTAATTGGCCCAGAGAACAACATTACAACCAACCCCTAGTTTTTACTCTAACAACCATCCCACTTCAGCCAATAAAATCTCATATGCCTGAGTCCATATTTGGGATAGTAAAAATTTATTAGGAACTTCTCGACTTTCTATTTACAATCATTTTTATTAAAGAATCCATATTCCAATTTTACCTTTCACTAAAAATCTCTATCAATATATTATTCAAATAACCATTCAGATCTATTAGGTGGTACCAGTGTTCTGTCCCTGTGAAAAAAGTCCAATGATAAGCAATTTTGTTTGAAGAAAGATTTTCCAACCGAGTGTAAATGAATGATCATCATAAGGCTATGTACTAATCAATACCTTATATTGTACCTTATATTTATTTTATACCTTATATCAGGGGTGGGTAATCCCTGGCACGCGTGCCAAACATGGCACGCAGTAACTTTTGCTGGCACGCGAAACCCTCTCTTATAATCTCCCATTTACAATTTTTTCTTAATATCAACTTTTTTATTTTTCAGATAAATTCAGTGTAGGTGCATCTTAGATAAATAAATAATTTTACATAACAAGTTATCTTAAAGACCATAGACATGGATTGACGAGAGAGGGGAAGAGCAATTTCTATGCCTCTGCCTTAACTCTCCCTGCCTTCCTAGATTTGACCAGTGTTTTGGTTTCATCTACATATGCTTGTGAATCTTTGTTCTCAGTGATGAATTTTGTCAAGTCTCGTAATAGGAGTAGCCTGATGGATGAAAGTAGTAGCTCATGCATATCTCTGAAGGTCACGAAATATAAACCTGATGTAAAATCTCTGTCATCAGTGATGCAGCAGCAAAAGTCCCACTGATAATATCAAACGGAGTCATAAAGTTTTCTGTCGGACTATCAGTGTACATGTATACATTAAAAAATAAATGTATTTTTCATCATCATATACTGTGTTTTTGTCGCTCGAATGAATTTTATTATTTCTTCAAGGTTCTTCACATACATACACCTTAAGAGATATCAAGTAGGCGTAACATGTTCTCAAAAAATTAGGGTTGGCACGCAGAAGAATTTTGAGTCAGAGATTTTGCTGGTTTTGGCACGCACTCACAAAAAGGTTGCCCACCCCTGCCTTATATTATATTTAAATAACTGTAATTACATCAATATTATAATAAAGGCTAGTCATATACTAAGTATTTTCATTTTACTAAATGTCAGACTGCCAACTTTAATAACCCATATCCCAAGAAGACACATTTATTTTCATGTCACTCACGCTGTACTCTTCTCATTACTTACCTGTTTTTCTATGTTGCGAAGAAGCAGTGTAGGGCTACTTGGTGACATTTCAAAATCTTGTTCTGGTAAAGGATCTTGACTCTCTTGGGGAATCTGAGGATTCCCTGTAATATTTAATGCAGTTGCTTGGTCTGCAAATTGTATTTGCTTTTTCAAATTGTCTTTTGGAAGTTGACATTCTTCTAGGATCACTAGCCCCTAGTCAAACATCAATTAAAGAGTTTAAATGAAAACAAAATTGACTGTTAAATTAACCTTAATGTTATAATACACTTGAAACCATGCTTCTTATTACCCCTTGGAAATCAGAAAATACACACTTGGTAGTTTAACTCTAAAAAAATTGGCTGATTTAAAACATGTGTAGCTCAAATAACATGTACAACTGATGGAGCAGGCTTTATAAAATATTGTCATAAATTATACACATGCAGTTTTTTTTGTCTTCTACTGGTTTTAGTTATTAACATTAAAAGCATGACACATTTAGAATAAAGTTAGAAGCTTACAATCAGGATATGAACATTTCAGACTGAAATTTAGAACATTTCCTGATTTAATCTTGTATTTTTAGTCACTAGCATTTCCATTTGTTTTATATTTGAGTACTCCGAATTTCATAAATTAAAATACCAAACTTATAAACATCCAAACAACAATCTATTATATTAACTCCTTTCAGAGTCCTGTAAGGACAAGCCCCAAGCCTGTGGCTGCCAGTCACCAACCCTGGGCAGTACTGCACCATTGAGAAAAAGTACTCTCCAGGCCAATCAAAGCTCTTGTTGTTTACAGGATAGATAAGTTAATAATAAAGACACAAGTCTTCAAATTTGATGGAGTATTTTCTGAAATGTAAGTAATCAAAAATATGTAGGGATCTAGCTTCCTCTGCACTTCCTGCCACATGCACGTACTTTTTCTTCGAATGGCTTGCTAAACTTTCTCCCACATTTCCTGGCTGCTTTACTCCTACTGTTATCACCAAGGTCTCTCAGAGGCAAGGGAAACAGGAAAGAAAGGATGAAAAGAAGTGCACAGATATGTTCTTAATGATTTTATAATCATTTCTCACTGCAAAAACTTTTTCCCTTTCTACCCCTTTTACCCCTGTAAAGAATAATACATGTTCTTATACAATATATATGTAGATGTAGATTTTTGCAAGATACCAAGAAGCCCCTACAAACTAGCTGAAAATGTATTAAATGCCTAATGTGGCTAAAATATTATATTCTTGTCATGAAAAACAGACTAAAACATTAATATAAGTTACAGTATTTCAAGATGGAACAAATTAAATGACTGCTGTGGGTCAGCTTGCATCATCTATAAATGCTATTCATAGGATGAAAACTGCCTATCTATAATAATTAAAACATAATATGCTAATTAGACCGGACAGCTAAACGACCTTCTGGACAACCCTCTGGACAAAGCTGGGGCTGTGAGGGCCGAGGCAAGCCACTGCAGCTGCAAGGGCCAAGCCCCTTGCATGAATTTTGTGCATCGGGCCTCTAGTAGTATAAAATATGCAATATATGAGTAATTTTAGTTTATACTATAATTTAGAGAATCTAAAATTTTACAATGACCATGGTCAGTTATGCTATTAAACATACATTTTATAATTTTGTAGTAATATATTACACCTTGATGTTTGGTAAAAGTAAAAAGTAAATTATTCTTTTTATCTATATTTACAACAATGCTAGTAACTTTATCAAGAAAAGAGGATCCAAATTTTTTTTTCCCAAATCCTCACCTGAGGATATTTTTTCTACTGCTTTTTAAAGAGAGTAGAAGGGAGGGAGGGAGGGAGGAAGAAAGGAAGGAAGGAAGGGAGAGAGAGAGAGACAGAGGGAGGGAGATATCAAGGTGAAAGAAACACATCAATCGGTTGCCTCCCACATGTGCCCCAACTGAGACCTGGGACTGAACCTGTGCTCAGGTATGTGCCCTTGACCTGAATCAAAATCGTACCCTTCAGTGTGTGGACTGACACTCTAACCACTTAGACACACCAGCCAGGGCAAGAGGATCCAATTTTTGATCCCATTTCAATGACTATTTTTCTAGTATGCACAAATACGGCTGTCAAGAAATCTGAAGAAGTATATTTAAAAGAAGTTTGTTTTATTTGATATTTTCAAAAATTAAATTAGACTTGATAAATATAGTATCATCAATCACAAAAACTCTTTAAAATATCTGAAATGTCCATTCAAAAGTTGTACAAGTCGCTTACTGGGTTTTTCACAAATACTTCATGTAAAAGAAATACATGTTTCCACCAATCTACACTAATAAAAGAGAAACATGGTAATTAGCGTACGACCGCTACCCTTCTCATTGGCTAATCAGCATATCCTTATGCAAATTAGCTGTCAGCCAAGATGGCGGCCAGCAGCCATGCACTGAAGCGAACAGGGAGGCTTGCTTGCTTCAGTGACTGCGGACTCCAACGTTC
>NW_005366455.1:472725-495729 GCF_000412655.1 Myotis brandtii | reverse complement strand
ATTGGGCCTGCCCTCTGCCACCCAGGAGCAGGCCTAAGCCAGCAGGTCGTTATCTCCTGAGGGGTCCCAGACTGCGAGAGGGCACAGGCCGGGCTGAGGAGACCCCCTCTCCCGCCCCCCCCCGCGAGTGCACAAATTTTTGTGCACCGGGCCTCTAGTTTAACTATAATTCTGTTTGATTACAGTTTATATTATGGGCCAAGTTGCTCTGAATTAGCCTGATTTCATAACTCCTACTTATAATATTGTTTCTATACATAAGTTGATTCTGAATTTCAGAAGCTCAACATACAAACCTAAGGATACTATCTTTTTATATGGTAGGGGACCTACCATAATTAGTTCAATGAAGAATAATACTTTAAAAATTTAACTGGGGATACATTCATAGTCAACTTCATAACCTATTTGTTTTCCCTTAAACTATTGCCCTGGTCAAAACTCTCACAGTGTAAGAAGAATGGACATGATTTTTCTCTGCCATGGCCAAGAATAGAGAAGAAAGGGAAGAGGAGTAATTTCTTCGGAGTCACTGCAGATATAGTTTCTGTTTTTAAAATTCAGGAAAAGGACATGTGTGTGTTGGGTCATAATGATGTACACTTTAAATATGTTATCATTTTATTTGTCAAGTATATACCTCAATAAAGCTGAATTTTAGAAAATCAGGAATAGTACAATGATACATAAAACAAGGCAATAACAAAAATATAAAAATTCTTTAGAATAATGAATTGAGATAACTGAGACAAGTGAAAACTCCAGCCTGAGATGAAAGCAAATCAACTGCTCCAGAGGAGACAACTGTTTCTGATAATAACACTAGAGAGATCCCCACCCTACTCTCAGGGTCCTCATAGAGAAGACATAGTGTAAAAAAATAAACTGTCTTAGCAGCATCTTTATTATTTATATAAAGTCACCACGGCTAATTTTAAGCAAAAAAGTTAAATGAAAATTTAAACATAAGAAATGTATAATTTAAAATGTGGAACATCCTATTATAGGATAACAAAACAAAAATCTCAAAGAGAAATCATAGCTAGTTGTTGTCTTATTGAAAAGCTGAAGCAGAGAAAAGAAGAAATATGAAAATTATACTGTGTTATGAAGCTACTACAAGAACAAGGAAGAGATATTGTTAACATCTGCTTTCTCCTCTCTAAAAATTGAGGTTACCTGGAATATGTCAAAGAAAGGGCAAATGATAGCTTCAACACCTACACTTGTAGATCTTCTAGTGGATCTAGTCTGTGTGTCCTGACCAGTCACAAATCGGCACTGATTTAAACAGACTATTTACAAGAGAGCATCTTTCAATCTCTTTCCCTTCCCCTTATCTCTAACTTAACCTAGAAGAAAGGGTTTGTTTTCCTTTCCTTTCAAGATACATTAAACAGAAAAGTTCTGTCTCACTCAAGATAACTACTCTTCTCAATGCTTTTTTCTTATAATAACCCAAGAAGCTGTAAGAACAAAGAAAGTGCTTGTTTTTCTATTCATTATAGTAACAGCTCAACTAAATTGCAGATAAGCAATTAAACATATTAATCCCTAAGAAATTTAAGGATAAACTACCAAAATAAAGAAATAGTATATTTTGATAGCATAATATTAATGGCATTTTCCATAAAACAAATATAATGGGATTCTTAAGGGAACAAAGGGCCAGATATTCATCTAGCCTAGCCCTAAACCAAGACAAATGTAAGTAAGGCCATATAAATTATTACTGGGAAGTTTAGATTTTTTCCCCCTCAAAACAACTTACTTAAAAAATATAAACATATAATCAAACTTTTAAAAATGTTTAACAACAATTATACAGCACTACTTAGAACAGACAAAATATTAAAATATCTTTTCCCAAGTCAAAGCAATATGAACTAGACTGTCAGCGGTTCTCAACCTGTGGGTCGCGACCCCTTTGGCAGCCGAACGACCCTTTCACAGGGGTCGCCTAAGACCATCCTGCATATCAGATATTTACATTACGATTCATAACAGTAACAACATTACAGTTATGAAGTAGCAACGAAAATAATTTTATGGTTGGGTCACAACATGAGGAACTGTGTTTAAAGGGCCAGAAGGTTGAGAACCACTGGTCTAGATTAAAACATAAAACATACAATTTAGCTGAAACCCAGTTTCTTGGAAATTTGTAAATTGTTTTAAATCTGGCTCATGCTTACTACTCTTTTTGCTATAAAAATGCTTGTGATATATCCTTTTAAGAAACTGATCAAAGAGGAGAGATTATTTGGTGATCTTGAAAGGACTGGAAAATCACTACAACTGAAGGACGGCCCCAGTGAAGACAGGTTTAAAATAAGAAACAGTCACTACAGTAACTGAATAGGAAACTTCCATCAGGAAACTATTCTGGAACATAGTTCCCTCAAATGCAACAGAGAGAACCATTAAGCCTAAGGTGTTACTTCTGTCTTTCCATACACCTTCCTACAGATATCACCATCATATTGATGACTTTGTACCTTTCTCTCCTGTCCTTGACAACTCATACTTTCTGCTCCTTTGAATACCGTAATAAAATACTTTGGTATCCCTAAAAAAGATCATGTTGTTTATTGACTTCAAACCTTTAAGAAATGCCCTTTCCTAATTTCTAGTTCTATTGATTCATCAAGCAAAGTACTATTTATTCTCCAAAGTCATACTGAGGCATCACCTCTTTATTGATGTCTTCTCTGACCCACATGCTAAACCCTAAAATAAGTGTTCTCTCTATGCCACATCTATATGTTATTAAAAACACGTGTCATTGCACATATGTATTATATCATATTGCAACTAACTATCTACATGGTCTATCACTCCTACCAAAATATAAACTCATGACAGACAGAGCCTAAAACTTATTAATCTTTATTTATGTGCAGACCCTAGGTAGGTTGGGCTAACCACATGGTTCCAGAAGTCCTCCCTTCACAGCTTTTTGTTTTCAAACCAATCACCAATATTTCCTCCATTACAACATTATCTCCACATTTTCACCATGTTGAATACAATTTCCCACAAAAAAAGTTATCGAGATATTAGCACTATTTATATTAAATTAGACTTCATGGAATTGCAGGAGAACTCTTTTTGCTATTGCTTCTATGGGAAAATATACTAGTTCCAAGCAAACACCCTACAATTTTAGAGAAACAATATATCTTTAAGCTAGGGAAATCCCATGTTAAATTTCCCCTGGTTGGAATTAAAACAGCATTTATTTGTGTAATAATTTGCTTAATTTGTATTCCCGTAGACTGTAAATCCTACAAGAGATTTGTAATATTTACAACTGACCAAGAATAGTATCCAAATCCTCAAGAACACACCACCACCACCATCACCAAAAAAGAATAAAAACGATATATTAACTCTTAGACAGAAAAAAAAGCCCTGGATAATTAATTACACCGAGGCCCAATCTCACAACATTCAGTAACAAATTAAAACAGCAATAAAATAATACTTCACACCCATTATACTGGAGGTCAAAAAATATAAAATGTAGGCAAGAATGTGGAGAAACAGGAGCTCTTATGCACTGCTGCCAGTGGGAATCCAGTCACATCAATGAGTATAAGAAAATTGAAGACAGCCATGCCCAACACCCAGCACTTCCACTTTTAGACATGTAGCCAAAAGCTCTCCACAGGCTCACAAAAACATAAGATAGTCACTGCAGTATTATTTTTACTGGCGTAAAAATGGAAACACTGTCTATCAAAATAAAATAGGAGAAGAGATAAACATTTCATTGTATTCATACAATTCTATTCTAGTCATATAATTAAATAACATACTGGAAGTATAAAAATGCATAAATAGTATGCTGAGCAAAAACAAGCAAGTTGCAAAATAGTTTGTAGTTATCATTTATACAGACTTCAAAAGCATAGAAAATAAATATTATTTGTAGACACAGATACCTATTTGCCAATAGTATAAAAACATACATACTGAAACCTATATAATTTTGTTAACTGATGTCACCCCAATATATTTAATATATAAAAATACATAAAAATAATAAATATAAAAAATGTTGGAATCAGAATAGTGGTTACAGTGGTATGGGGGAAGAGAATGGGCTGCAGGACCATACAACTACTTCAATTGCACAGGTAATGCTTTCTTATTCTAGAAACAAAGTGCATACTGGCAAAAATTTAATATTTGATAAATTTGGGGGTAGGTACACAGGTGTTCATCATATTGCTTTCTGCAACACTTTATGTTTTATAAATTTTTAATAAACAAAACAAAAAACTCTAAGGAGATTTCAATAAGATACACACTCAGTATTTCTTACATACAATAAAATACATGACAACAAAATAGAAGTTTACAGAAATGTATATCATTTTCTATTAACTGGAATCCAACAAAGTTCAGAATTGCTTAAGTATGATAAAATGGTCACCATAAATACAAAGGCATTATAAAGATAGCTTCAATTTACAGCAATTAATATATCAAAAGTCTTAACTAAATTTTTGTAAAACCTATAACAATTATTTTGTGTGGAGAGATGAGGACAAACTAAATCAGTAATATTTTTTAAAAAAATAGAAGAACACTGAAAGTACCTTGGAGGCACGAATCTGCCTGTGAATATCCGTTAGTTGCTGGATTTTGTATTCTAGCTCTGAAATCTGGGCTTGAAGCCACGTCCATCGGCTGCCAACTCTTGCTCTGTCTACAAGCCACTTCCATTCAGTACTACAGTTACTGTGAACAACATAGACATTGTTAGTCAAAGCACAAAGGCAATCAAGTTTTCACAGAGGCTGCTTAATAACTTCCTTGACTCCTGTCATACAATCCCAATTTCCTTTCCAAAACATCTAATTACATGAACTGAGAATGGCATATCAACTTCTTATCACAGAAAAAGATTCAATTTTCTTATCTTTCCATTCCACAAACACCTGTTTTTATTCAATGTTACTTAATCAGCAGTAGGGTAATCTCCTTTGCTACTTAATACTTTATTAATGTGGAAGGGCTGAAATAGGAGTGGGCCAGCAAAGAAAAGGAAACAAGAATAACAATAGTAACACCATGTAAAAACTATTGCATGAGGCTTTTCTAGCAGCCAGATGTCATGTTTCAGACAAGTCATTTGAACTGGGCTAGATCTAAATCCAAGTAACAAACCTTAGCTACGCAACTGTACTCTATGCAAGTTTCATTTGCTAAATCAGAAATCACTATTAGATAATTAAATACTTAAAATCAATTTAAAGAAATTGTCAAAAATTATCAATGATGAATGCTCTGTTGCATTTCAAATATGCATACCAAATATATAGATTTTGACATGTTTATTAAAATAAACAGCTTGTTTAAAACCTAACTCCCAGCATTCACAGGCCAGAGATGACCAAGAATTTAGGTAAAGCCTTTGTTTCATGCATATTTGAACATAAGAACTGAACCTTAGCTCCTCTATCTTTTGGCAAAGGTGCAGCTCTAATCCACATTTTCTAAGATTACCAATTAATTACTGTATTAAAATACTCCAACCACACCAAGTAGAAAACAACTATTTGGATGGGGGGGGGGGGGGAGAAAGAGAGAGAGATTAGGAACTTCAGATTAAAGGAAAAACCTGACAGAGATTGAAGGTATAACTGAAGGACAAAAATTACTTAAAGGAAAAACACAAGCTTTATGAAATACTTGTTTAAAAATGGCATTTATTGTCAAAACCCATAGAATGAATGTACAAGACCAAAAGTTAACCCTAATGTAAATTAAAGACTTTGGGTGATAAAGATGTGTCAATGTAGGTTCACAGATTGTAACAAATGCACTACTCTGGTGAAGGACGTTGATAATGGGGAGGTTACGTTTGTGGAGTACAGGGTGGGAACTCTGTATTTTCTGCTCAATTTTGCTGTAAGCCTAAAACTGCTCTAAAAAATCAAGTTTATTACTTTTTAAAAAACAGATGTAATCGTAATAGAAAGTCTTTCATATATACTTTAGTCAAAGAAAACATTATAAGAGATCATTTATTGTCAGAGAAACATATTACAATTGTAACTTTACTATAGAGAATTTACCCATTATAACAGGATTTTACATTATATCAATGTTCCCAAAAGCTATTTTTTTAAGATTCTAATTGTGCACAAAGTGATTAAGGAGACTTTCATATATATTAGGACTTCTCTTGGAATTATTCTTTATTCAGTTTATAGTCACTATTGTGATTTTATAAATTGACACTCTTAAATCATATTTTTATAATCAGAGACAAAGTAAGAGAATGCCTATTCACAGATATTTAATATCACTAAGTGCCAATCATCAGATCAGTGAGGAAGGCAAGAGCCAGATCATGCAATGGTTGCATAGGTGAGGGTAAAGTGTTGGATTTTATACAAAAACAAAGTTATTAGCAAGATCATAAAAACATTTTTCTCAGAGCACTCTGGCTACCAGGTAGAGAAAGCATTGAAGTGGGACATGAGAGGAAATAAGGAAAGTATTGGGATGCAACTATAATAATCTGGATGTGACAGAGATAGTGATCTCCAAATATTTCCTTGCACTTAAGTTGGAGCCATGAGACTAGTTCTGGCCAATGGGCTATAAGTAGAAGTGACCTATTCATTTCCAGTCCACCTGACAACCTTCGAAGTCACTAGTGCAGATAGTACAGCCACAGGATGGAGGAGGATCACAGACCAACCTACACTGACTTTATGTAAGCCAAGGTGAACCTCTGCTGTGTTAAACTACTGAGATTAGGAGGTTAACTGTCACTCTAAATATAGCCTATTCTGAATAAAAGATAAAAATGGCTTGGACTGGGAAAGGGGTAGGAGATAAAGAAGAGTTGAAGAAGATAGATTCAAGGTTCATTTTAAAGTTGATAGGACTTGTAGAAGTATGGTGTAGTAAGCATGGGGAAATCCACGATGATCTTAGTCTTTCAGTAAGTTTTGTTCCAGTTGGAAAATTTCCCTATAACATGCACTTTTGCTTGGCTATCAAAATGATGATTAGCTAATGGTAAAATATAATAAATATTTTTCGTGGAGTTCATGTTATTGTACTCCTAATAAAGATATTCAGATATTCAAGTTAAGTTTAGAGAATTCATTTTTATGTTCATACACTATATTAACTTATACTAACATAGAAAAATAGCAATATCATATTAAATTTAAATAAACTAATACTGGGGCTTTGTGGTATATAAAATGAATTATCTGTAACGGATACATTACCCTACATTTTAATAGGAGTAATAAAATACATTCGCTATAATTAAAAATGGTAAACAAGCTTTTCCACAAAAAAATGCTTCCTTGGTTAAAAAGTGTATTTTTCAAAAATAATTAACATTTCAAACATGTTACAGATAAGCATGTGGCTATCTCACTCATAGGAGTTAACACCTGTTTTACCCTAAAGTCAAAACAGATTTCATGTAAACAACTTATATAACCAATAATGTAATGGTTTATTTAATTTAGAGCATAACCAATGAGAACATAGCTGATGCAACAACAAACAAATAAGAATATGAGGAATACCCAGTGTCTAGACTTCCCAATTAGCATGTAAGACCGCTAACACTGATTCCCTGCATCTCTGTGGCGTCTGTAACAGACCACCACATGCTGACCCTAAGGAAGGGCTCCTCCTTCCAGTGAAGATTAGGGTGAAGACATCAGTGAGTGGAGACCCCCTGGGCAGTGAGACTAATCAGTCCCCAGAACAGCAGCATATGCCTTCAATCGCCATTCTTGCTTGTTTGCAGTCACCACTTAACTTGGTCAAGAAAACAGGCACAAGCTGTTTAAACCAAGTTGTTTTGAGTATAATTTCTCTTGATACTAACTTCTTGTCAAACATCACGAAGCTACACTCCTGTTTTGACCCTCAAGTGTAGTTCATCAGAATAAGACAGAACTTTCTAATATCACATCCTACATTACTAAGACTTAAAGAGGGGCTGGTGTAAATTATGCCTTTAACATAAATGTTTAGCTCACTAACAACAATAAATTAACTATGATAAAAAGTCAAAAAAGAAGATCCAGTTGTAGAAAATAACTAGCCCAAGAAAAATAAGAATTATATTGGGAGAAATACATTAAATTATGCCAAACTTCTCCACTGGTGTTTGCTCACCTAGGAAGAGCTTATCCTTGCCTGAAATCTGATTCCTTTAGACCAGGGGTTGGTAAACTTTTCCAGTAGGCTGGCAGAGAGTAAATATTTTAGGCTCTGTGGGCCACAGAACCTTTAACAACTACTCAACTCTGCCATAATAGCATGAGAGCAGCCATAGATGATACATACATAAATGGATGTGATTGTATTCCAATAAAACTGTTCACAAAAACAGTCAATGGGCTGAATTTGGTCCATGGGCTGTAATTCTCCATCCCTGATGTAATTCTCCAATCCCTGATGCTGTTAAATTACTTGCTTTTCAACTTCTTTCTTTTAAGCTTGCTTTTAAGACCTGTTAGAGGTATAGATAGCCACTAACTAGGGCTAATTCACTCTTGAAGAGTGAGTTTTCTGGGGTCTCTACTGAACACTCCAAATCTTTGACAAAGTCTTTCACTCTACTTATTCAGAACTCAAACATCTCCGAATTGTGTATGAGTGCTGGAAATTGTTCAGATTATGGCTTCCTAATAGTTCTTTATCTGTCCCTGTGGAGTTTCATGTACACATGCATAGCTTAGTATTCAAAAAGTTATCTCAAGGGGACCACATGATGATTTCTGGAGCTTTTTAATTGCATATGTAGATTACTCAATTTCAGTACTCTGATCTACTAATTCCAGCTATTTCAGCCTCCCAAACTCTAATCTTTGTCTCAATTAAGGCCACTGTGTTCTACTTAGCTTTCTATACCTGCATCAGAGATCATAAAATGCCTTCAAGCAGAACACAAGGGCAATCAGAGTCACTTCATCTGTTTCTCTTTCCTCAGGAATCACTGAACCTCTAACCTTTGCTGCCTTACACCCACTGTGTTCATTTTCTGAAAACAGTGACTGTCTCAAATAAAAGATAGGGCAAAAGTAGGTTTACAGTTGTGAGTAAGCAAAAGTGTTTATTCTTATATTATCATTTATTAATTATTATGTTATTTTCCATACAAACAACTATACACCTACTTTTGCCCCACCCTGTGTTTTTTTATTTAGTCCTCACCCAAGGATATTTTTTCATTAATTTTTAGAGAGAGTGGAAGGGAGGAAGAGGAAAGAGAGAGACCTTGACTGTGAGAGAGACCTTGACTGTGAGAGAGACCTTGACTGTGACATGGATTGGTTGCCTCCCACACGTGCCCCAACCTGAACCGGGGTATATACCCTTGACTGGGAATCGAATCCACAACCCTTAGGTCTGCCCACTGATGCTCTAACCACTTGGAAAACTGGCCACGACCCCACCCTGTATTTTGTCCAGTTTGCTCATCAAGTACAGCCAAAGAGCAAGTACAGTACCAATAACTCCACTCCATTGTGGCTAGAACTCAAAGAACTTTTATGTATTAAAAAAATGATTGGGTGTGGAAATCAGATGAAGTACTGGTTAATTATTTTCAACAATTCAGGTACGGAGAGAATTCTAGAGGAAAGCAAAGCCAACAGTTCCCTGAAAACAAAACCAAACAAACAAATAAAAAACCTATAAAGCAAAGCTAATTCTTGACTATTAAATGAGGGGAAAAATCTACATATTCATGTTGAGGTGTCTTGTTATGAAAGTTTAGCATATACCTTACTTAATATACCCCTCCCTCAAAAATATTTTGTGCCATTAGGATCATTTAGGTTAACAAGTTCTCATTAAAATGTTCATTGTCACCCTACCGGTTTGGCTCAGTGAATAGAGCATCAGCCTGGGGACTGAAGGGTCCCAGGTTCGATTCCAGTCAAGGGAATGTACCTTGGTTGCGGGCACATCCCCAGTAGGGGGTGTGCGGGAGGCAGCTGATGGATGTGTCTTTCTCATTGATGTTTCTAACTCTCTATCCCTCTCCCTCCTCTCTGTAAAAAATCAATAAAATATATTTAAAAAATATATAAATAAATAAATAAAATAAAATGTTCATTGTCTTTAAGAAAACTAAGCCTTATTGACATACAGGTCAATAACATTAATATTCTACCACTAACAAAATAAATCAATGAATAGTTATGAATTCTAGGAAAATTTGACATGGAGATAAATCAAGTGGGGAGGGTTCATTTAGGATGTCCAAGGAAAATCTGAGACTGGAACTAAAAAGGAAGGAGAAACAAAGGGAGAAAAAACAATCTGAATATATTTTACAGTTCTGCCTAGAACTCTGATAGAACCAAATCTGTCAACTGTATGAACAGAAATTTCCAGTGTTAGTTTACAAGAATTTACAAATCAGATTGCCAAATTTAATCTTGTTCCCTTACTACCATCTATCCACTCTTCTCCCCCCAGCCAAAGAAAGGATAAGAGAAAGAAAAAAAAGCGAGTTTTGGGACCACTTATGTACTCTAAATACTATTCTACGTCTACTGTATGAAAAAAATTTTGAAAGTTAATGGTCTGTTAAGTAGTCTTAACTCTGTTTTTAAAATCCTTGCATAACATCAAACACTGACAAATAGTATACAAATAAAGCAAATAAATGAATTTTTAAACTAGTCTAAACATATTTGCTAAAGGAATAGTCTGAGTCATGCACTTAGCAGTTAAACAAGCATTGTGTGTTTGCACATGTGCGTACCTCTTTTGTTCAGAAAACCAGGCCACCATGTAGTGTTTCCAATGTAGAGTAGCCTCCCTTATCCACATGGGATACGTTCCAACGCCCCCAGTGAATGTCTGAAGCCATGGTTAGTAACAAACCCCATATGTACTATATTTTTTCCTATACATACATAACTATGATAAAGTTTAATTTCTAAATTAGGCACACTAAAAGATTAATGATAACTAATAATAAAATAGAACAATTATAACAATACTAGAGGCCCGGTGCACAAAAATTCATGCATGGGGGGGAGGGGCCCCTCAGCCCGGCCTGCCCCCTCTCACAGTCCGGGAGCCCTCAGGGGATGTCCCGGGGGGGTGGGCCTAAGCTGCAGTCTGGCCTCCCTCTGCGGGAGGCCACCCAGCTGGTCAGGGGAAGGTGCCGCCCCATCATCCTGCTGCTGCTGCTGCCTCTGGCCTCCCTCTGTGGGAGGCAACCGGGCCAATCAGGGGTAGGCGCTGCCCCCATCGCCCTGCTGCTGCTGCCACTGCCGGTCACTGCGGCTGCCTGCTCTCGGCCCTCGGCTGCTGCCGGTCCTCGGCCCTCGGCTGCTGCTGGTCCTCGGCCCTCACAGCCACCACGGCTTTGTCTGGAAGACATCTGGTCTATCCGGTCTAATTAGCATATTAACCTTTATTAGTATAGGTACTATAATAAAAGTTATGTGTGATCTCTCTGTTCATATCTTCCACTCCCAAATTTAATGCCTTTTCCATCTTAATTAAGGACTTATGTACTGTGGCTGTAAGTCTGCAGTTTGAAGTGTGATAACAAAGCTAGCACAAATTTATTTTTTCTTCTTTACAACTTCATAGATAGGAGATTCATTCTTACCAAACATCTTAGCAACCTTAGCATATGATTTTTTTTTTTCCTTTCCTTAAGTCAAGAACTTTACCTTTTCACTTAAAGGAAGCACTTTACGAGTTCTCTTTGGCATATCCAAATTGCCAGCATCACTACTCTTGCACTTTGGGGTCATTATTAAGTAAGGGTTACTTGAACACAAACACTGAGATACTGCGACAGTCAGGGAATAACCAAGATGGCTACTAAGTAACAGGCTGATAGCATATTACTGCATGGATACACTGGACAAAGGGATGATTCATGTCCTGGGCAGGATGGAGTGGGTGGGACAACATGAGATTTCATCATGCTATGCAGACAGTACATAATTTAAAACTTATAACTTGTTTATTTCTGGAATTTTTTATTTAATATTTTAAACCACAAGTGACCATGGGTAACTGGAGCCAGGAAAAGTGAAACTGCAGATAAGGGGGGACCACTGTTATACACTGCACAAGGGCTTGCCCAAAAGGACAAGCAGAGCTCAAATCCACCACGAGTTCTCCAACCCAAGCCCTGTAATTACAAATCTAACTCTGCTTAGAGGAAGGAGTACCTTCTTCTATTGCACACAAATGGAACAGTGATGGCCCTGCTGACCACTACAGTGGACAATGAAAAAATGAAAAGAGATAAAAAACAATTAGACTACTCTTGTTTCTCAGAAAGGTGATTATCACTATCAATCCATAATTGAGTACAAGCGTTTCTGCTATAACACAGTAGATGCATTCCAGAATAATACCATGTTCTATAAAAATAGCTGAACTTATAGAGGGAACAAAATTAGAGCCAGACCACTCGAAATCTATGGAATTGTAAAATCTGAGTCCTAAAAAAACAATAAGAATCCTTATAAAAATGTTAGTACAGTTTAAGTTTCCACTGGCATTTGTATCAATAAGCCTGTCCATCCTTTAAAGCTTCATATCCTGGAACTCATGCTTCTTCCTTTGAGAAACGAAAGAGAGAAGATATTCACTTCTAACAGAGACCAAGTTAATAAAAATTTGAAATAGCATATAAATGTAGCTTTCTTGATCAATTTCTTTTTAACAAAAGTGAACTATCCTCACAGCTACTTCAACTGAACTCAAGAACTTCCTGATCTTTTAATATAGTGGAATATATAGCAATTTTTAAGCCAATAAACCAGAACTTTATTGCAATATAGGAAGGTAATTTTCAGCATCTTTCTTATACTACTAAGGCTTTCTCTTTAGTTCTGAAAAAGCTTTCCCACTCATCATTCTAAAACATTAACGTGTTTATAGTGTTTTGGAAAAAACTCCAAACCAAATTCCACACTATTGACATTGTTCCTCTATATGCCAAATGTAAAGTTTTTCAGAGAGAAGTACAATCGTATAGGTTAGAAACAGCGTTCTATATAAAGAGAAAAAAACATTGGAAAATAAGTGAAGGAAAATAACTTTTATTTTTCTTATCTTTAATGGGTCTAATTGACAATGAAACTAATGATTTGTTCAAAATAATAGCAACAATGTAATCAAGTTTGTATTTGTGTGCTTCTATGTGTACTAGTATGTATGTATGTGTGTGTGTGTGTATGTGTATGCTTGTGTATAAGTAAAAGTGATACAAGGGACAGAAGAATTAGGATTATTTTGTTATTATAAGGTACTTACACTACCCAGGAAGAGGTATGTTATTTAAAAGAAAACTTGGATTAGCTGTATATGTACATTGTAAACTCTAGGGTAACCACTAAAAAAAGAGAAAAAAGACTGATATGCTAAAAATAGGAGAGAAATTAAATCATATAAAGTGTTAAATTATAACTACAAAATGTAGAAGAAGAGTGGAAGACAAAAATAAGAGCAAAAAATGGGCAACAAATAAAAAACAGTGACAAATATGGGAGATATTAATCTACTACATTAATATTCACTTTAACTAAAAGACAGAGATTGTCAGAGTGGATTAAAAAACAAGACTCAAATACTCTTTGTAATACTTTAAGCAATAAAACAATAAAAAATAAATAAATAAATAAATAAAAAACAAGACTCAACTATCGGTTGTCTTCAAGAAACTCACTTTAAATATAAAACATACAGATTAAAAGTAAAGGGATAAAGAAAGTTATGCCAGTCTAACACTAATCAAAAGAAAGTGGGTAGCTATATTAATTTCATTCAGGGCAGACTTCAGGGCAAGCAAAGTTAAGATGGAGAAATCAGGACATTACATAACAATAAAAAGGTTAACAGTCCAAGAAGGTAACAATCCTTAATGTCTATGAGCCTAACAAAAGAACATCAAACAATGTGAGGCAAAAACTGACAGAATTGCAAGGAGAAATGAATTAATCCACTATGACAGGTACAGATTTTAACACTCCAATCAGAAATGCACAGAGCCAGCAGGCAGAAAGTCAGTATAAATACAGGTAAACTCAGCAACACCATCAATCAACTGAAAATAACTGACTTCAAGAGTTCAGTATATCCAACAACAGCAGATTACACCTTCTTCTCAAGCTAACATAAAACAGTCATCAAAAGAGACCATGTTCTGGGCTATAAAACACACTCTAACAATGTTTTTAAAAAAGAAATCATATACGTAATGTCTGCTCTCAGACTACAACAGAATTAAAGTAGAAATCAATAACAGAAACAAACTGGAATATCCCAAAATACTTGAAAATTAATCAAGACACTTCTAAGTAGCACGTGGGACAAAGAAGAAATCTTAACTGAAATTTTAAAATATTATGAACTTAAATGCAAATACAAATCATCAAAATGTATGGGATGTAGCGAAGACAATGCTTATGGGGAAAAGCACAAGAGAAAAGCACAGGATTTATAGTATTAAAATGCATATATTAGAAATAAGAAAGATCTCAAAATCAATCATCTGAGCTTCTACCTTAAGAAATGAGAAAAAGAGCAAATTAAAGCCAAAGCAAGTGCAAGAAATAATAAAAATTAGAGCAGAAATCAATGAAACTGAAACCATGAAAGCAATTGAGAAAATAAATTAAACCAAAAAAGTGGTTCTTTGAAAACATCAGTAAAATCAATAAGCCTCTAGCCAGGCAACTCAAAAAAAAAGAGTGATGAAAAAAATAATATCAGAAATGAAAGAGTAGAAATCCCCTAAAAGTCTATGAATACTAAAAGAATAATAAAGGAAAATAAACAACTCTAAATACACCAATTTGATAACTTAGATAAATGGGGCAATTCCTTGAAAGGCACAATTTATCAAAACTCACACAAGAAGAAATAGACAATCTGAATAGGTTTATATCTATTAAAGAAATTGGATCAATAATTAATAACATCCCAAAACAGAATGCACCAAGCCCAAATGGGTTCACTGGTAAACTCTACCAAAAATTTAAAGAAATTTGTCCAATTCTCTACAATCTCTTTCAGAAGATAGAAACAGAGGTACTATTTCTTAACTCATTCTATGAGGCCAGCATTACCCTAATACAAAAACCAAAGACATATGAGAAAACTACAAATATATATGTCTCATAAAGATAAATGCAAAATCCTCCACAAAATATTAGCTATATCAATTCAACAATGTATAAAAAAATTTATATGCTATGACCAAGTGAGATTTATCCTAGGTATGCAAGGTTGGTTCAACATTCGGAAATCAATTATGCATTCCAAAGATCAATTAATATAACATATATAAAATAAATACCACAATGTCAGTCAGAAAAATATTATGTGCTCAATAACTATTAACTCCCACATTCAAACAAATGTCAAATATAGTGATAACAGAACACCAAAAGACTGTGCTTTACATTTTATTCCCGCCTATAAAAATTAATAAACTGTCGTTTTTATTAATAAAAAATAACGTGTTCAGCTTAATTCTATAATGATTCTCATTTATCTTTGAGAAGTAGATAAAAATGTTGAACTTCTTCCTCCCAAAATACCACGTATACACAGTACTTTGCATCAATTTAAATTTAGGAACATTACCAGATTCCCTGGAAGCGAGATTGAAAACTATGTTCTATCTGGTTATTTAAATAAAAGTAATTCAAATTTTTAAAAAATTAAAAATTTAGTTTCTTAGTTGCTCTGGTCACATTTCACCAAGTGCTCATTGGCCGCACGAGGCTAGTGCCTACTGGGAAACACAGATATAGAGCACTCCATCATCTCAGAAACTTCCATGAGATAGAGCTGTTCTGGAATATTAACATGATAAGTGAAACTATTTAGCTTTGTTTTTTTGGTTTTGTTTTCATATCTAGAAACCTCTCTTTGAAGTAGATTAGATTCCAAGAGGATAGAGGCTGTGAATATTTAAACTCACTAGGGTCCAGCACATGGTAAGAATTCAACAGGTATCTAAAACCTGACATTATAGTTTGTTTTAGCTACATTAATCTAGCAAAAATTTACTAAGCTGGTGAAGACCAGAGCCGAAAGCTTTGAATACAAATAGTTAAAAATAAACGTAGATCAACTTATATATACTCTCAACTGATAAACTTCTGAAGTCAATGACGGCTCCCTATGTGTAGACTTTATATTTTTTGAGTTTAGATATACATATTGGCTAGATCACTTAAGCAAAATGTTAGGCCTTGTCTATAGCCTATTCTATTCAAGAACAGGAAAAATGCTTACTTACAGCCAGTTAGCTTTTATTATTCCTGTGTTGGTTTTTCCTAGATAAATAACTTTTTTAAATAGCATGTATATATTCAAACATAGCAGTTTAAGTAATAACACACGTTTAAATTTTGTCAGTTCTATAACTTAAAGGTTAAGGCATTAAGCTCATAGAAAATCTATTTCTTTTTAATATATCTTGAAATAAAAAAATTGCCACTATATATAGAACAGGAAAAAGTCTAATGATAATTTTGCACTTACACTGCCACATTTTTTCTAATGGTATATTCATCCAAATCGTCATCAGAGCTGCTATCAGTTGCATCAGAATCCAGACCCTCTTCAACATGAGTCAACAGCCCTGTAGCAGACAGTGCAAATCTTTGGATTTCTGAAGCTGTACACCGTGCAAAGCCATTTTTTGTATCATCCCATAATTTATTCTCGGCAATCAATAAATTGATGTCTGGCTTAATTTCAGTGCATTTAGGAAAACTGTTATCCAAAACTGTAGTAGGTTCATGAAAAATCTTCATTTTGGGGAGTTGATGTTTCATAGAAAATTTCATTTGCTGACCATAGTGCTTAACAACATGCTTTGCCAGGAGCATCTGCAAATGTTTCTGAGTTCTTCTAGCCTGACTAAGTAAAATTTTCTGTTTGCTTATACAATTAAGTAAACGAGCATTCACTTCCTCTTCTTTTTCAGAAGCTGAGGAACTAGCAGGCACATTTGAATGACCAGGCCCAATTTTCTTTTGAGCACAGTGCAATAAACTCTTTTTAATCTCAGCATCAGTAACTTTATCCAAGAGTGCATTCTTTTGGTACCATTTACAGTTTTGTAGTTGTACTTTATCTACATTAGTGTCTTTGGTTATATTTGAATCCAAAGTAATTTTTACATCTGTCATGCAGTGGCCTGTGTTATCTGACAGAGGTTCCTTTTTGACGAACTCTTCAGAATGAGAATGACAAATTTTACTGAGCTGAATGTTGCTGCCATTACACAGTATGTTTTTCAGCTTATTGCAGTTGGGTTCCCCTAATTTCTTTTGTTTACAATTCTTATTGTATTTATTTAATGTAGAATTAGAACCCATTAAAAGAACAGTCTGATAATGTTTTGAAGACTGAGGGGAGCCAAAATGTTTTAAATTCACAAAATTAGTGTTAAGAGTAGGTTCAGCAGTTGGAAATCCCAGCATCTGAGAGAAAGTGTCTCCCTTTAGCTTTCCATCCATAGTTCTTGGGCCTTCCATGCATATCATCTTGTCAGACTCCATGGTACTTGGTAAAGATGAAAAGCAGATACCCTTTGTTGCTGCCTCCCTCAGAGCTGGGGTCATGGCGAATCCTGCAGATAATTACTGGAAACCTAAAGCAATGTAAAAATAAGTAATCAGATATCTAGAAAAGAGTTTTATGCTTATACACCTTCCAGGGGCAACATTTTTAATGTTTCTGATTAAAATATTAACTAAATCAAACTCCTTTTTTTCCCAATTCCTAACACTATCTCTGCTCTTTCCTAGCTCATAAGGAATTCAACTAGCACTACACTATTCTTCACTCTGACTGTGGGCCTATACCCAAAACTCCAATTAAAGTTTCACACACCCTAGCACAGTAAGTATTAGACAAATATTTGTGAATATAATACAGTCGACCCTTGAACAACGCAGGGGTTAGGGGCATCAACCTCCCACACAGTCAAAAATCGGCATATTTGACTCCCCCCCAAAATGATAACATAGTTGATTGACAAATATTTTGTATGTTATATGCATTCTTACAATAAAGTAAACTAGAAAAAAGAAAATGGTATTAAGAAAATAAGGAAGAGAAACAGATTTACAGTATTAATTGAACAAAAAACAAAAAACAAGTGTATAAGTGGACTGATGTAGTTCATATAGATATTGTTCAAAGCCCAACTGTACATCTCAAGATTCCGTTTTTAAACAATGTTTAGAGAAATGGTTCTCAACCTTCCTAATGCCGCGACCCTTTAATACAGTTCCTCATGTTGTGGTGACCGCAACCATAAAATTATTTTCGTTGCTACTTCATAACTGTAATTTTGCTACTGTTATGAATCGTAATGTAAGTATCTGATATGCAGGATGTATTTTCATTGTTACAAACTGAACATAATTAAAGCAGTGATTAATCACAAAAACAATATGTAATTATATATGTGTTTTCTGATGGTCTTAGACGACCCCTGTGAAAGGGTCGTTCGACCCCCAAAAGGGTCTCGACCCACAGGTTGAGAACCACTGGTTTAGAGAGAGTAAAAAAATTCCAACCTGAAATCTGGGAATCATACTTTAAAATGTAATTCAATCCCATACTTTCAGCCAAAAGTAAGAATGAATTATCTTTAAAAAATATAATAAATTGATCAAAACCTCCATTTCTCATTTAAATTTTATAATCTAAACAGTATTAGTAAAAATAACCAAAATATACTAGAAATTTAAGATATAAGTGAGCTGAACTACAAATAAAAACGTATATAATTTAATAGTTGTTAAAAATGTAATAATGAAAACTCGGCTAATCTGCAATGCACAAATTTTTTTCCTGAAAAAGCATCTGCAATAACTTTTTTTTCCTTCTCACAAATGGGCAGTCATCAGTTATTATTATAGAGCTGTTAATCCTGCATGGAAATAGGGGGACTGTTCCAGATGACCACTAAAGATTTATCTCATAATTAAACAAATTTCATTGTATTTTATCAAAAGAAGAAATATAAAACCATATATTGTGAAATATAGAAAAGTTAATTCAGTACCATTAAAAATTATGAAGACTGAATAGTTCGTGAAAAAATTTTAATCATTAACAATTATAAGTTTTTGAAGATACTTTGGAACTATGATACTCCCTAATTTTGTTTCAACACATGACAGTTAACAGTCACTTAAATGGCCACACTAATATATCTTATGTCCCCATACAATGTGCTAACTGTAACTCTATACCTTTAATTCCCACTTAAAAATTGAAAACCAAAAGCTAATTCCTTGTAAAGACGAGCAAGAATAGTCAAAAGGAAAGAGAGACACAAAAACTTCTATGCAATTAAAAAAACACATATAGGGTTAAAAGCAAGGCACAGATTAGGAAAAAATATCTACACCATATATACTAGACAAAGAATTAGTATCCAAAATATATAAGGAACTCCATAAATGGGCAATGAATAGAACAGTCAGGCATTTCACAGATGACAATATCCAAATAGTCATTAAACATATACTCAAGCTCACCAGTAATGAAGGAAATATCTATAATAATAAAAGCATAATATGCTAATTAGACCAGACAGCCGAACGACTTTCCGGACAAAGCCGCGGCGGCGGGTGCCGAGGCGGAAGCAGTTAGGGGCGATCAGGCAGGCAAGTGAGCAGTTAAGGGTGATCAGGCAGGCAGGTAGAGTGGTTAGGGGCGATCAGGCAGGCAGAGGTGGTTAGGGGCGATCAGGCAGGCAGGCGAGTGGTTAGGGGTGACGAGGCAGGCAGGCAGGCGAGCAGTTCGGAGCCAGTGGTCCCAGATTGCAAGAGGGATGTCTGACTGGGCCTAAACAGGCAGTCGGACATCACCCAAGGGGTCCCGGATTGTGAGAGGGTGCAGGCCAGGCTGAGGGAACCCCGCCCCCCATGCACAAATTTCGTGTACCGGGCCTCTAGTAGATTAATAAAAAAGCTAGAGACCAGTTTTCCAACTACCAAATTAAAAATAATGTTTTAAGTCTGAACGTATCACAGATACACAAGAGATCAGTGTTTTTAATAGCAAAATATTCTTTCAAAGCAATCCAGATATCTAACAATGCATAATAAAACATGATGGAATACTATATAGCAATTAAAAAGAGTGGCTGAATCTATATGTCAAATATGGACAAACCTCAAAAAGCATAAAGTTAAAGAAAAAGGATACCTACCATATATGTACTTAGGTGTTTATCTTTTTATGTGTTTAAAAAACAAAACAGAAAAATATCCACCAAGGTTATAACAGTAGCTGCATCAAGTTCCATTAAACAGAATAATGGTGGTTTAAAAGAAGTTAAATTTTAACTACAAAGTTTTATTACTTGGGGGAAAAAGACTAAATACAAAATGAACGTATGTTAATGGATGTTAATTCTGTGTGATAAAAAAATAAGCGTTTGCCTTTTCTATATGTATAGAATTATTGATGTACTACCGGCCCAGTGCACGAATTCGTGCACATTGAAAGGAAAATAATTATGGCAAGGGGTGGGGCCGCCACTGCCAGTTGCCATCTGCAGGGCGATCGGCCCCCACTTCACCTGCCTTGGCCTGGCGCCGCCCGCTCACCTGCTCCACCATCCCACCACGGTCCCCGTTGTCGGGGCTCATCGGAGCCGGCAGTGCCTTCACTGCAGCCTGCTGCCAGCTCCCCGTCGCAGACGCCCACCATGTTCCCCGCTGCTCCCTGGTGGTCAGCGCACGTCATAGCGAGAGGTCGAACTCCTGGTCGAACGACCGCCCGAGGGGACAATTTGCATACTAGGCTTTTATTATACAGGATAATGTCTCAAAAAAAATAGAGATTTATGTATATTCCTCTTCCAGAGTTCCATATGTCTCAAAATTTACATACTTTTATATCAGGGGTTCTCAACCTGTGGGTCGAGACCCCTTTGGGAGTCGAACGACCCTTTCACAGGGGTCGCCTAAGACCATCAGAAAACACATATATAATTATATTGTTTTTGTGATTAATCACTATGCTTTAATTATGTTCAATTTGTAACAATGAAAATACATCCTGCATATCAGATATTTACATTACAATTCATAACAGTAGCAAAATTACAGTTATGAAGTAGCAGCGAAAATCATTTTATGGTTGGGGTCACCACAACATGAGGAACTGTGTTAAAGGGTCACAGCATTAGGAAGGTTGAAAACCACTGTTTTATATAATGCCTAAAAAATAATAAATCTTATACCATTTTCATTTTTTCTAAATAAAAACATAACAAACAAAAATAACCAGATTATGCATTTATAATATATATTATAGTATATATTATAGTATATATTTTTCATTCTACTTTTATGAGAAATATATAATCATAAAACAAGCTATTAGCATTGGGAAATCTCAAGATTCTGTCACTTGATCAACTCAATGACTGTATCTCTAACCTATAAATATCTGCAACAGTATTTAAATAACTATTATTGCTCTCTAAGGGAAACTGCCTTAATCAGTGTTCTTTCTAGTGAAGTAGTTATATTGAACAGATACCATACTCTACCCCCTCCCTACTCACCTACCCTCTCTCAAAAAGTTTAACAGAGTGTTAAGGATTTAATAAAAGTGGCTAGCAGAAGGGAAAGAGGTGAAATATGACACAGTACAGTTCTCCTTAGGCCCTGGACAAACTAAAGATAAGGGAAAACTAAAAATAAGAGGTAGAGAATATATACACAGGTTAATAGTTAAGAACTAGAGTTGATAGCAAAAGGAAAGGGAAAGAAATGTAGATTGAGAGTGGCTAAGGCACATTTATGGTAGAGAACTAGAAAAAAATACACAAAAACAACTCTGGTGAGATATCTAAGGCTTACTTGGCATGATAGGCAGCTTCTAAAATGATTTTAATAATCCCCATCTCCTGGTATTCATGCCCTTGGATAATCTTCTCCTTTGAGTGTGGACTAGATTTAGTGACTTGCTTTTAGTCACTAAAACAGAATGCATCAGAGATGATGGGATGTTCACTTCCGAGATTAGGCTACAAAGAGACTATGGCTTCCATCTTGCCACTCTCACTCAGGGATTCTAGGTGCCATGCTGTGAACTGAAAGGACCCACATAGCAAAGAAATGATGTCTCCAGCCAACAGATAGCCATGACCTAAGGCCTGTCAACAAGCATGTGAGTAATCTGAGAAGTAGATCCCTCCCCAGTCAAGCCTTCAGATGACTACCACCTGAGCCAACACCTTGATTGCAGTCTTGTGAGAAACCTTGAGCCAGAGGCACCCAGCCAAGCCATGCATATTTCTGACCCACAGAAAAATACTCGAGCCATTAAATTTTGGGATAATTTGTTACATAGCAATAAATAACTAATACAATTATATATGAAAACTTTTGGGTTCTAGTCTAGGAAGGCCCACCATATCACAGTTCCTATTCTAGGATTTGCATGCAGTTCCTCTGTATTCTATTCCCAAGTGTATCCTTGTAAGAAATTCTAACCTGAAAATCTGTCTACTTTGCAGCAAAAAGGAACTCATGAAAATAAATGTCTCCTGTAAATTAAAAAAAAAAAAAAAGGTCAAACTATGTTGGTATAGTTTTAGCATAAAACATAAATGCACTTACTCCAATTATTTAAATATGTAATCATTGTGTATAACAATGTTTCCCAACTGATTATTCTAAACTCTACCACTACATAAACAACTACACTTATCATTAACACTTCTAAGAAGGCTTGGATTTTACTATTTTGTTAACCACTATATGGCCAACATGAAAAACTATCTGACATACAGCAGATAAGTGGATGCCATTTCCTATATAGTAAAAGGCTAATATGCAAATTATCCCCTCTGGAGTTTGACCGACCAGGAGTTCGACCGCCCACTATGATGTGTGCTGACCACCAGGGGGTGGTGCAGAACGAAGGACGGCCCCAGCAGGCAGCAGGCAGCCGGCAGCC
>NW_005366455.1:462436-472690 GCF_000412655.1 Myotis brandtii | reverse complement strand
TGATCACCAGCCAGGCCTAGGGACCCTACCCGTGCATGAATCATGTGCACCAGGACTCGAGTAGTTAGAATAAAATCCAGAGTCATCCTTACCACGGCCTACAAAGTTCTCCATTATCAGATCCCTAACTACTTCTACAACTTTCTCCATGGGTTACTACACTCCAGAAACAATGGCGTCTGTGCTAGTCTTCCTTCAGGTACTTTGTGCTTGCTATTTTCTAAGCCTAGAACAATTTTCCACAAAAATAATGGCTGACTCCCTCACTTCATTCATGTTTTTGCTCTATAGTCATCTCATCAGAGTCTTTCATTGACCAATATTTTTAAAATAGCATTAGCCCCTCACTTTGTGACTCTCCACTCCCGTACACTGCTCTAAAGTTCCTCACAGCACTCACTAAAAGTTTTTTACATTCTAGAGAGTAATACCATTTAAGGACAGACCTCTATTTTGTTCAGTGTTCTAATCACCAGCACTTAAAACAATGCCTGGTACACAATAATTGTCAGCTATTTATTGATGAAATTAAACAAATCATGACTTTTAAAAGTGTTCTAGGATTTAGTAATTAATAGTATTAACAAATATTTCAATTATTTTTAAAATAAATGTTATAAACACAGCAATATATAAAAAGGATAATATGTCACAACCTATTATGGCTTATTCTATAAATGCAAGACTGGTTCAACATTAAAAAAATGAAATCCTAGAAATTCATATTAAAATACTAAAGAAAAAAAACCATATTGATCCCAATAAAGAAAAAGCATTTGCAAAATCCAAAATCTACTCATGATTAACAACAACAAAAACTTAGCAAATTAGGGAAGAAAGGGAAATTGCTTAACCTGACAAAAAGCATCTATGCAAAAACCTAAAGATCACTACATAATTAAATGAAAGACTGAACGCTTTTGCCCTAAGGTTGGGAATGAGGCAAGATGTCTTTTTTCACCCCTCTTATTCATCATCATACTGGAAGTACTAGCCAGTGGAATAGGAGAAAAGAGAAATAAAAGGCATACCATACCGATTGGGAAGTAAAAATAAAAATGTGTCTATTCACAGATGATTGCATAATTTTCTACACGAAATCTGCAGAAAATCTCAAGGAATATATAAAAAAGCTCTTAGATCTAATGAGTTTACTAAGGTAGTAGATATAAGGTCAAGATACAAAAGTCATTTATATTTCTATATACTAGGAATAAAAACCTAGAAATAGATATTTTTTAAAAGTATTAATTCCAAAACCATGAAATATTTAGATATATATCTACCAAAATATGTGCAAGACCTATATACTGGGAAACAAAAAAATAAAAAAAAATAAAGGAATATCTAAATAAATGGAGTGACAGGCTGTGTTCATGGATTAGATTATTAAATGTTATCACAATGTTTATTCTTCTTAAAAGATCTATAGGTTCATCACAATCTCACCAATCAAAATCTTGACAGGATTTTTTGCTGATATCAACATGTTGAAAAATGTATATGAAAAGGCAAAAGTACAAGTATAACTAAAACAATAAAAACATAGCTGAAAGGAGGACCCATTATTACATATCTACTTGCAGTGGTCAAAATAGTGTGGCACTGGCAGAAGAATGAACACATAGACCAGTGATGGCGAACCTATGACATGCGTGTCAAAGGTGACACGCGAACTCATTTTTTTGGTTGATTTTTCTTTGTTAAATGGCATTTAAATATATAAAATAAATGTCAAAAATATGTCTTTGTTTTACTATGGTTGCAAATATCAAAAAAATTTCTATATGTGACACGCCACCAGAGTTAAGTTAGGGTTTTTCAAAATGCTGACACGCCGAGCTCAAAAGGTTCGCCATCACTGATATAGACCAATGAGAAAAATAGAGCACTCCAGAAAAGACCCCCCCCACACACACGACCAATTGATTTTTGACAAAGATGTAATGGCAATTCAATATAGAAAGATTAGTTTTTTTAACAAATGGTTCTGGAACAATAGGGCATTCAAATGCAATTAAAACAAAAAACAAAACTGAGCCTTAAACCTATGACTCATAACTTATATAAAAATGGTTATATCTACCAGGATACATCATAGACCTAACTATAGAATTTACAAACATAAAATTTCTCGAAGAAAACCTCTGTGATACTGGGTTAGGCAAAGATTTTTTAAAATATGACACCAAAAATATTATTCATAAAAGAAAAAATTTTGACAAGTTTGACTTCCTCAAAATTAAATACTAAATAAAATAAGCACTTAAAATTATTTTAAAATAATTTTAATATAACAATTGAGAGTGCAACTCCTGGAAGTCACTGAGTTTAACATTAATGGTTTTGACCATTATACAGTTTCATATTGTAATTATTTTCAATCATGTATTATTTCATTTTATGCACAATGGACAACTGGTTAGAGGCAGAATTCATAAGATTACTGATTTGAGAGCATAAAACAATAAACAATAATTCTGCAAATTCACTTCAAGATGATCTCTATTAATTCCATAAGCTGTGTTTCACATCATCACAATCATTTTATAGCTCTTAAAGATGTCTCCTATTTCAGAAGCCAATTTAAAAATTAACGTAGTGAAAATATCTAGCTAAAAGTAAAGCCATCAGGTTTTCATTTGGGTATAAAAACTATCCATACCATAACATGTTATTCATAGAGAAGTGCTTATGAATGGCAGCTGAAAACCTATTTCATATTTTAAAAATAAAACAAAATAAAAATTTCCAAAAATTATGGAAATAAGCCAGGTGACATTTTAAAGCAGGAAATGAAGTAGCCAACACTGAGTCATTCAGTATTGTCTATTTTTGGTAGAAGCTAGATTTCAATTTTCATTTAACATATAGTCCATCTAAAACGTCACATTCAATAATTCAGTTAATACATATTTATTGAACAATGTGTAACAGACACTATCTTAGATAATAAGAAAAATGACAGTGAATATGAAAAATAAAGTTTCTATTCTCATGGACCTTACAATTTAGAAAATGGTAGATTTGGATAAATATTAAAATATGAAGATATCAAGTAAGGGTTTCATAGTGTCTTTATGAAAATTGAACAAAGTAGAGTGATAGAACATGACTATATTAGGATAGGAATTTAGATTTGTACATGAAGGAAGGCTTCTGTGTTGGTGACATCTGTCTGCCCTGAGACCTGAAATGTCAATAACAAGCTAAATAAGATTTAGGGCTGAGAGACTTCCAAGGAAGAAATACAACTAATAGCTTTCAGGCAGGAATGAACTTGATGTGTTTGTGGAACAAATGACAAACTGTCTAGAACATAATGAGCCGAATAGAGAAAGTAATAGGAAATAAGATTAAATAGACAAACCATAGACATTGCATGTAAATTATAGGATGAGGAAGTAACATGATCTGATTTGCATTTTTATTTAAAAACTAAAAGACCGGTGCACAAAATTCATGCACGGGTAGGGTCCCTAGGCCTGGCCAGTGATCAGGGCTGATCAGGGCCTTCTGGCTGCCAGCTGGGGCCTTCCTTCCCTGGCTGCTGGCTGCCGGCCCGGGCCTTCCTTTGTTCTGTACCGCCCCTGGTGGTCAGCAAACGTCGTAGCAAGCGATCGAACTTCTGGGTCCTGGGGGACACTTTGCATATTAGCCTTTTATATATATAGATTAATTACTGTGACTGTTCTGTAGATAAAAAAAATTGTATTGGAGAAAAAAATGAAAAGAGCTTATAAGAATGAAGGCAGGGATACCCATTAGGGAGCTATTAAAGTAAGTAAAGGAGAGATAAATGCCAAAATAAATAGCATATGTCACCCCATAAATGATACAATGTATTATATTGCATAAAATTATATATAATAATTAATGGCATACTTACAACAAATAATAATTCATTTAAACATTTTTACTAAAAAATATCTATTTTTCCCACTAGAATGAAAGCTGATTGAAGGCAAGATTGGAATGTTTTCATTCACTGCTGTATCCTAGAATATTGTTTGGTACATAGCAGGCCCTTAATAAATATTTCTTCAACAAATACCATCCAAAGTAATACAATTATTTAAAAATTTCAAGGAAGGAGATTCGTGAGATATTTATTGTGAAAGGAATCTTAAGGCTAGGAAGCATTAGCATAGAACAGTGGTCGGCAAACTGCGGCTCGCGAGCCACATGCTGCTCTTTGGCCCCTTGAGTGTGGCTCTTCCACAAAATACCGACTTCTGCCAGCTCTTTGGCCCCTTCAGTGTGGCTCTTCCACAAAATACCGGCTCTTCCACAAAATACCGACTTCTGCACAAGGGCCACGAAGTTTCAATCGCACTGTACATGTGCGCCAACACGTGGTATTTTGTGGAAGAGCCACACTCAAGGGGCCAAAGAGCCGCATGTGGCTCGCGAGCCGCAGTTTGCAGATCACTGGCATAGAACATTGTGTCCAATAAAAATACCATGTGAGTTACATTTGTAACTTTAAATTTCCTACTAGACATATTTAAAAGTAAAAAGAAACATATTTCATTAAACCCATCATATACAAAATATTACTTCAACATGTAATCAATATAAAAATGTCTTGGGAAGGTATCTTACTTCCTTCTATATGTGTGCTACATCTTCAAAATCCAATGTTTATTTTACATTTAGCAAAAACCCAATGTGGATAAGTCACATTTTATGTGCTCAACTGTCACATGTTTAAGTACTACCATACAGATAGTACACAGTATAAAGTACATGACACACATACATCCTGCTAATTAAACAGGAATCAACCATTAACTAAAGTATTTCCATCCCCCAAAATTCCTAGCCAAACATGCTGTTTAGTATTTGCAGACACCTATAATACCTTAGGTTATACAAAAAGAATATTGAAAATGTAAATCCTCAAAAAGCTAAGAAGCATCTTGACTATTCAGTTTCTAACTATGCACAAGATTGTGTGTGTGGGAAAGTATTTGGATCTTCGTTAAATCTAAAAATTTTCTTTCTAGGTGGTAAAATACTGTACTCTATTTATTCAAGGCACCACCATCATCTTTGATAATTATTTATTTCATATACACCCAATATATTCAGACAAAATAGGTCTCTTCTCTAACAGAGGTTAGTCTAATCCTATGGGACTTCAAAGAATCAGGATGGGATAAAACTGAGAAAAATAATTAAATTTCTTTAACCACAACATATAGAAACTAAAATGTTAAGCTACCAGGATTTAAGAAGCAAAACCACCAGAAACTATATCAGTACCTTTTCAAAGAATGCAACTAGATAATTTTGATAATCTGTCAAGAGGCAATAATATTAGATAATCCAAAAATCAGTTATAGTTCCTGGACATGAATTTCACTATTATATTTTTACAATAGAATTTTAAACTTACATTCCAGTTTAACTAAAAATAAATACCTCAGCACATCTGCACCCCAGCAATTTTGGGGGTGGCAAGGGAAAAAAAAACTACACAGAATCAAAACTTTTCTTTCTTTTAGGTTATATTAAACTTCATTGTTATAAATAAAAGCAAATTAATTCAGTAAAAAAAGTTAAGTCTGCAATATAAATTCCAATTTTGGTCTACAATTTAATCCAAAGGACATTTATTGTTAATTAAGAAAGAAATCAGTTGTTCTGATAGTATTACTACAAATAAAAAGCCTCACTCTGTTGTTTCCAAAATGTTTCCTTAAGTAACCATCTATATTTTTAAGGTTTATAAATCATATATATTTATGAATTTAGCATTAAATGCAATCTCCTTGTACATTAGATATGGTAAATATGTCAGCCCTCAAAAGATGTATGTACATAGAGAGATAATTATGATGTCAATAATTAGAATTGATCCTGACATTTAGTAATCAGGTCTATACAAATTAATACATAGGTCACATATACCAAATACTTTTTGACATACTATACTTTCTAAAGAACATCAAGTTCGCCAATATAGTTTACAGAGTTGAAACTGATAATCTAGACAATCTAGATTAAGAACACCCTTCCTCCTAAAAAGGAACACTAAAAAGCAAAGACCAAATCTGATTTTCCTTCCCCTAAAATACTGCTTCAGATTTGATTATGATTTATATTCTAGAATGGGTAGAACATTCCATATAGTCCACGGAAAATATCCTATCCAAATCTACCCCTGAACATTAAATTTACTCTCCCAGTTGGAGTCTGGATAATCCAAATTCTCTTAAACGGAGAGCAGAAATACAAACTAGGAATAAAGTACCACAAAGAAGGCTGACTCATCCGTAAGTTAACAGAAAGTGAAAAGTCTACCAATGCATTCTGAGAGATGGGAGAACCCTGAAGTAGGAATGAATATTAAATTATTTACACACTTAAAACTTAAATGTGTCTCAGAGAGCTGTTCCATTATAACAGTTAAAGGAAGTAAGAAAAAAAAACTTATTTTAGCAAAATATGAGTTCTTTCAAACATTACTGAAATACACAAGGATTCAATTTCTAATTTATAACTCATGAAGGAAAAATCTAATTAAAACAATAAAAGTAATGAGAAAGAGTTCACACTGGTATAATTTTATTCCTCTAAAATGTAGGAATTAATGGAAGGTATAAATTCAAGATACGGTATTGTGTTTTCAAGATTTATGCCACACATGGACATTCTCAATTTACAGCAGAAAACAATGCAGTAATTGGCGTGACCAGGGTACAGTTACCTCAGTACTTTGTACTCAAGAAATTTATAGCAAAAACTTCCACTCTGAAAACTATGCCTAAAAAGGAATTCCCTTTGAAGACTACAAGGATTTAATTACAGATAAAGCCACTTGGGTGGTCACATAACACATCAAACAGATCACACATCAAGCAGAATTATTACTATTTAGTTATAAGTGCATGACTCATAAGAATATAAATAGTCGTGTGTTTTTTTTCCTGTGTACATCAACTTGGATCCAGAAATTTACATTTAGAAAACACTATCACATTTGCTCAGTCTATAGATTCTGGCTCCAATTTAACTTCATGTGGTTAAACACTGATTAATGACCTACTACCAAATAAAACATTTTAAAAATTACTTTGAAAAACATGCTTAGGAATCCTTGGTCGTATAGTACTAAAAACATACAATAAAAAGTTCATTAAAAATACTAACAAAGCCTTAATATTAAATGAATGCATTTCCTCCCAATTCTGCAATACTTAGAGAATTTTCACATCCATAGTGTTTCTAAAAACCTACAAATACTATCAAGTATTAAAAACTTCCACTTCATATTTCTATTATAGACTGTCTACAGGCAAGTACAATATTACCATTTTTATTAACATTAGTGGTAGTTTATTTTATTTATCCCATATGATCAGGGAAGGAGTACAATTCTGTGGAATCTCTCTTCAGGACATTTACAAGGAAACAAACAAACAAAAACAACCCCACAAGTCTTTTGGAAATGGCACAGCTACCTTCTTTGCCTTTCTAAATGAAATAGACCAAAAGTAAGATTTTAATTGATAACTCAGGGTCATCCATTACAGTCCTATAATACAGTAAAGATTTTAAGGATAGAAGTATAAGAGATGATATGCTTTAAAGCAGGGGTCCTCAAACTTTTTAAACAGGGGGCCAGTTCACTGTCCCTCAGACCCTTGGAGGGCCGGACTATAGTTTAAAAAAACAACTATGAACAAATTCCTATGCACACTGCACATATCTTATTTTGAAGTAAAAAAAACAAAATGGGAACAAATACAATATTTGTATTTGCATGTGGCCTGCGGGCCGTAGTTTGAGGACCCCTGCTTTAAAGTCAGTAAATTGATTGCTAATGACCTATTAGCTGTCACTCCTGCTGTAAGCAGTCCCATTCCTTGTGTTTATAACTTGACAAACCAATCAATAAACAATCCCAAACACAATTCTAAACCTGAAGGAAACAACTTTCTCCTCCTTCAACTACCATCTAATTATCCTATATAATAAAAGGCTAATATGCAAATAGACTGAACGGTGGAACAAATGAACAACCAGTCGCTATGATGTGCGCTGACCACCAGGGTACACGTGCATGGAACATGGCGGGCATTGGCCTGCGGCAGGATGTTGATCAGGGGTGCCAGACCAAGGTGGGGCGCTGGTCGCTGTCACTGGGGCAAGCCTCTGGTGGTTACTAAAAATTCTTTGCTCCCGCTTGCCACAGTCCCACCTGCACCCACTGCTGGCACCAGCCCTGCTCGCACCCGCAGCTGGTGCTGGAGCCGCCACTCACAACCACTGCCAGTGCCCAGCGCCAGTCCTGATCGCTCGACGCCATCAGCAGGTGCAATTAGCGGCTGCTGCCCCAATCGCCCCTCAGAAGCAGGGGGAGGTGAAGAAGCCCTCAGGGGCGATCAGGGCAGTAGCCGCCGCCGCTCACACTTGCACCTGCTGCTGGCGCCAGACCCGATCGCTCAGTGCTGTCAGCGGGTGCAAGCGGGGCGGCGCTGTCAGCGCATGGGAATGGCGGTGGGAATGTGCGGGAGGGGCCGGGTGGGGGCGCAGAGGATGGGCCAAGACCCGCCCCTGTGCCCACCGCAGCTTTGTGGCCAACAGTTCCTTCCAAGGTGCACGAATTCGTGCACTGGGCACCTAGTGTATAAGTGTAAAAGAAAATGGAAATAACTGAGTAAATGAAAAACGTTAAGTTTTAGATGGTAAAGGCAGTAAATTATGTTATAGGCAATAAATTGGTGGGTTATCAAGAGCAATATGAATAATGAAACAAAGGAACTTAAGGCAGTAGGCTTAAAAAAAAAAGACAAGTGAAAGGATGATTAAAGTGAAATTTGTAAGTGAATTCCATACAAGCTATATGAATGAATAAGGGAAATGAAAGTCTACCTTATCATGATAAATAGTAGCAAGGTGGATGGAGCTCTTAGATAATGTAGAAGTTGGACAATGGAAAGTCACTGGACCTTTTAGTAGATACTGTGATAAGATCAGTGCCCCCCCCACACACACACACACATACACACACACAACACGCACGCGCACACACACACAACACGCACAGGAATGAGTATTCAAAGTAATGAATCAGTGAAACAATAGGTAGTATACTGCCAACAATTTACTTGTAAATTGAGTAAGACCAAAGGAAAAATAAAAGACAATTTCCTGAGCTTCAATTGGCAAATATTTATTAAACACCCACTATGTGATTTGTAGCATGTCAAATATATTCCTCTCCCTCAAGCAGCTTACAATAACTTAGCAAAGTAAATACATCACAGACATTAAGTGATAAAAATTTTAATGCAAATTAAAGCAAGGCTCTCATTTTAACGCTAATACCAGATTATGATCTGGTATTATGATGTTATGTGAGGCCTGCTGAGTCTGAATCAATACAACATTCACATTCTGGAAGGACCTTTGGTGATGTTACAAGAGCCTCAACACACATTATGTGCACATACACGTAAACACACACAGAGACTCTTTGACCCAGTAATCCTTCTTTTACAAATTTAAGGGGAATTTTTTTTTCCAAAGATTTATGTAAAGGCTATTAGTGAAATCTACACTAGCAAAACATTGGGAGCATCCCAAACATCGGCCAATAAAAAAAAATTTAAATATGAGTTACATGATTTAACTAATGTGAAGCTGCCAAAAATAATTTTTACCAAGACTAATGGCATGGGAATGCTTATGAGGTAAAGTTAGATGAAAATGCTGCATGCTTCCATTTTTTTAGGAAAAAAAATATGCAAAAATGCATAGGAAAATATTTAAAGAGAAGCACAAATTATTTGTAGTTTTATTTGCACTCGTCCAGATTTTCCAAATTATTTTGTAATATTTAACAAGGCACCACACCCAAAAAAACCTAAAAATAATAATAAAATCAATGGGAACCGCTGGCTCCACAGGGCTGGGAAGGATAAGCAGTGGCTTATCTAGATTAAAACTGTGAGCAAATGATGGCACTGGTGACACTGATCTGAGTAGGAGCGAACTGCGGGAGAACCAAAGACGACAGTTACAACAGGTTTGGGAGACATTCAACTATCTACTACTGCAGGATTCATTGCTTGTATTTTTTCCGGCAGGCTGGCTTTCAAGAAACAAAAAAATCTGACTTGTGTTATAAAAAAAGCCATATTGCGTGGCAATTCCTCTACTTGCGGTGTTGGTAAAGATCAGGATTCACTGTCACTAACGCGAGGCATTTGATCTCGTAACCACCTCCTGAGGCCGGGAGGG
>NW_005366455.1:461686-462369 GCF_000412655.1 Myotis brandtii | reverse complement strand
GGGGGGGGGGCCGCTCCAGCGACCCGCACTCCGGAGCGCCAGGTTTTTAGAGGCGCTTTTCCCTGGTCAAAAAAACAAAACAAAACAAAAAAACAACAAGCCACGCTGCGGGATTCGTCTACACGGGACTGGTAACTCCCCAGCATTCTGACAACATTCCCTGCGGATCACACTCCGCTCCAAGTGAGAGCGAACCGGCCGGGGAAAAGGCGAAAGCAGCCTCTCTCTGAACCCTCGCGGGCTGACCAAAGTTTGGGGGCATCACAAGGAATGTGCTTCCCACAGTTCAAAAAAATAAAATAATAAAATAAAATATCCGCGCACCGCAGACCAGAGGGGCAAGGAGGAGAGCTCTGCCCGAGGCTGAGGGGCCGGGAACCAAGCAAACTCTCCTTTTCTCGGAGCCAGAACGACACGAACGTCCGCCCGGGGCCTTCCCTCTCGGACGCGGCGCCGCCGTCGTCCTCCCCGCGGTTTGCTGAACGACCGCAACGCCGTCTGGTATTTCTTGCTACCGGACCGCGCACACCACCTCAACTTTTCCACGACACCGGCCGCCTCGGCGCGCCGAACGGCGACGCGAACGTGTACACGCCACTCCTCGGCCATCCTCCGGATTCCCCACCGCCGCCCACCCCGTCTAGCCGCCGTCCGCCCGAAATACACGCGGAAAACCAGGACTG